>NW_017179586.1:0-605 GCF_001652005.2 Ceratina calcarata
AGAATGAATAACATAAATATAGTGAATATTCCATCAGAGTAGACATTTTGCTAATTTCGATGAACTAACTAATTTTTTTATTCTATTGAAAGATTTTACAGATTCTTTTATTTTCTTTAAAGATTTTGTACATATTCTAGTTTATTAATGCATGACTATGGACTAACAAAATTGTATTTATTCTCTCAAGGCTTTTCAGTAAACAGCCTTTAGCCTCGATGAAATAACTAATTGTCTGATTTCATTATAAGATACTATAGTGTATTTAATTCACTGAATTCCATTCTTATATTTTAAAAGAATCATATCATCCTCTCAAAATCAATTGCAATAATCATACAGAATATCTTTTACTGAAGTACTAATTTCCTCGAACATATCGAAATATTCATTAATGTTTTAAGATAATGACCATAATTCTGATAAAATATAATAAATATGACTCAGTCCAATTTTTTATCTCAAGACTTTAAACATTCAATTATTTTCTACATAATGATTAATTCTCTGATTTCATTGAAAGAATTATATGCATACATACATATATCACTGCATTAATGCAAGGTTATGCGCTAATAGAATAGTATGAATTCTCTAAAAATTTC
>NW_017179587.1:0-605 GCF_001652005.2 Ceratina calcarata
ACAGTGACACTCACACTCATTATTCATACTAACTAAATTTACTCTATTCTCAACAAAAGCTTTGGTGCCAAAGATTTTGAAATAACCTATAAAAGGGCGTTTTCCGGTCCATTTTTCATACGATGTGCCTTCGCTCAAACTTCGCGTTACACATATATTTTGAATGTGGCAAGCTGTGGCGATTGCTTCTGCCCAAAAAGAAGAAGGAAGTCCCGACTGCAGAAGCATGCATCGCGCGGATTCCACAAGCGTTCTGTTTTTACGCTCCGCGACGCCGTTTTGTTGTGGTGTATGCACCGTGGTCAAGCGACGACGGATTCCGGAACTTTCGAGAACATTGTCCATAGCTTCATTACAATATTCCTTGCCATTGTCGGACTGGAGGGCTTTGATTTTGTGTCCTGTCTGTGTCTCCACAAAGCTTTTGAACTTAACGAACCTGGAAAGTACATCACTCTTGTTTCGAATAAAGTAAACGGTACAATAACGACTATAATCGTCGATGAAAGTTACAATATATCGTGCACCGCCTTGTGATTCTATACGCATAGGTCCGCAAACGTCACTGTGAATGATTTCGAGCAATGCGCGAGAACGTTCGGTTC
>NW_017179588.1:0-5627 GCF_001652005.2 Ceratina calcarata
TTCCATACACTCAAGTTCATGTCAGTAACAGCATGTATACTATACATCATTTCAATTTAGTGTTTTGGAGTTGCCGCTGTTTGGTCACGCGATGGTCCCGAAGGCGGAGCTTGGCTACCTGATGTTGGCGACGGCACGTTAGCGTTGCAACCCTGTGCCACTGGCAGTCCATGTACATATAGTCAAAGATGGACCGCTTATAAGTTGACCACGCAGTTTTTAGTGTGACAACACGAGTGAGGCTATCTGTGCCCGGATGGCACTCAACCACGCGTCCCAACTCCCATTTGCACGATGGAAGATTATTATTACGTAACAGAACTAAGTTACCTGACAGAATATTTGTACAAGGTACCTTCCATTTCGAGCGCTGTTGCAAGGAGTTTAAATCGTCGCTGGACCATAATTTCCAAAAGCGTTCGATAAGCTGTTGTTCTGTTTGCCAGCGCGACAGTCTGTTTTCATTGAGGTCGAGTACGCTCGGTGTGGACACTGATTTCAGATGTGACCCGACCAGGAAATGACCTGGAGTCAATATGTCAAAACTTTCAGGGTCGTCATACAACGGAGCGATAGGACGTGAATTTAAACTGTGCTTAAAAAAAGTGGAGGGTGCTTAGCTCTTCGAATGTGGGCGTGAAAGCGCCCATGACCCATCTTAGATGGTGCTTGACAGTATTTACGCCCGCCTCCCATAAGCTACCGAAATGGGGAGCGGACGGCGGTATGAAATGCCAGGTGATGCCGTCTGATGCAAGGTGATTTCTTAATTCCACATCATTCATTAAGGACTGGAACTGTCTGGAGAGTTCTATGTCAGCACCCCGGAAGTTAGTCCCATTGTCGCTAGAAACAGTCGAGGGCAACGCTGGGCGCGACATAAACGGGTCGAACGCTGCTAGAAATCCTTCCGTAGAGTAATCCGATACAAGTTCGATGAGAATCGCACGAGTCGCGAGACAGATGAACAGAGCGACGTAGCATTTATGTGTGCGATGACCTCTTCCCGATGTGGTTCGTACCGAGAGGAGGCCGGCATAATCCACCTCTGTGTTGGTAAATGGACGAAAAGGAAGTACACGCGTAGAGGGCAAATCGCCCATCATTTGAGTAGGAATCGCTGCCCTTTCTCTAAGGCAGGAGATACAGTTTCTGATACACGCTTTAACCGCAGCTCTGGCTCTTAGGACCCAGTAATTTTGTCGCAGTGTTCGTAACATTAATTGGACACCACCATGTAAAGTCTGATGATGTATTTGTTCGATAACTAACGCAGTTAATCTGTGTTTTGGCAGGGTGGCAGGGAATCGCTCTCCATATGTAAGGGAGGCATTTTTTAATTGCCCGCCTAGACGTATAATTTTATCCTTGTTAAGGAACGGGCTCAACTTCTGAAGTTGACTTTTAGAGCTAATCGTCTGCTTTTGTCGAGGTCGTCACAGAAAAGTGTTCCCTTTGCACCATTCGAATCCAAAAATCGCGAGCAGATGTTATTTCTTCCGCGAGAGAGATGCCTTTCATTCTATTTTGCGCGTTGCCCACATTATTGATAAAGCGAAAGACGTATGCAGTTATACATAAGAGACGAGGCCACGAGGAGACCTCGTAGGGTAAATTTCAAGTACACGTGAGTTCGGTCATAAGCGCGTGAGTACCTGAGCGCATCTCGGTCTCAGCTTCCTTTGATTTAGAAGCTCGCGTAATCGGCCATGCTTCTAGAGCACAGCGTAACCACGGTGGTCCTTACCATCACAACTGTTAAATAGATTGTTTAGAAGACAGTTATTGCAACATTTTATTTATAAATAACTCTATAAATGTGTTTATGTAATAATAAAACAATTTCATTCTTACCATTTAACATAAAAATAACGTAACTGTCTCTCATTTAGAGTATACATGTTTTCTTTTTTTTTGCAACATGACAAAATAATATAAATTAAGAAAAATAAATTATGTTTTATATTTATACATACAAATAACAGAAATAGAGCTTTTGAATAGTAATAGCTCCTATATTGTCACAATTTTAACTATATTTTACATTCTAAAGTATTTTCTCACTTCTTCTCTTCTTATATATAGATAAACGAAAAATATTACTTGTCCTGCACGGACATGAATAATAACAAACGGACGAAATTAATAAAAATGATCCACAACTGAGCGTACCGGTACAACTTCTTTTTAATTCTACAGTATAACTTTTCCTGAGGGATGGGCAAACGCAAATTCAGTTTGGAAATATGTGAACATATCGTGGACAATCAAGTTACATAAAAAAAACTAAAAAAACATTTTCATAGGGGTGCTGATCAATTTCTTTTTGATAACTTTTTTTTTTACAAACGAAAATTTGGGTTGGACAATCATGGACAAATCGTGGACAAACGAATATAATTCGATTTTCGTAAAAATTTGCAGTTGGGGTGTCAACTTCACGAAGCTGTCGTGCCAGTAACACGGCTGCACATAATTCTAATCTAGGGATACTCTGCAACTTAAGTAGCGCAACTTTAGTCTTTGCGGTCAAAAGAAGGACGCGAACTGTACCGTCGAGCGCTTCGACTCGTAAACAAATGGTTGCCGCGTATTCTACGTTTGAGGCGTCTGCGAACCCGTGAAGTTGATATTGCTGGGGCTCATCACTTTGGCCGGTCCAGCGTGGGATCTCAATTTTGCGAAGCAGTAATAATTGACTCTGGTAGGACAGGCATCGTTCTGCCAAGTCGTCTGAAAGCGGATCATCCCAATTTAGCTTTCTAATCCAAAGAATTTGGAGTAGAATTTTCGCAGTAATTAAAAAGGGGGACAACCATCCAAGCGGGTCGAACATGCGTGATACTAAAGAAAGAAACAATCGCTTAGTGAATTTTGAGTATCCGTCGATATCAATATAGAAGAGAAAAGAATCCGTTCTCGGATTCCACGCGGTACCAAGTACTTTCAGGTTTTCATCGATTTTTAGATCGGTAGATTTCCGTGGGAATATCGGACAGCAGGGCAGTCGAATTGCTAGCCCATTTTCGTAAGTTGAAACCGCCCGCCTTGAGGAGGCGAGTCAACTGACTTTGAATTTGTCTAGCGAGTACGATAAGACGATCCAACCACCCGCCGGATCGTCTTCCATCAATCGAGCGATAAGCTCGCCCTTTGTTCCCGTCGATGGCAACATTCTTGCCTTCGCCTTCTCTCGCAGTTCGGCCACTGTGTAATCACTTGGTTCCGGCATCGCTACCGATATTCAAACCAAACGCGATCTCAACGTTTATACTTCGTCGTCTCGCAACTACCCTCACGCGTCTTTTCGTCTCGACGTGTTCGAACGTGTCTGAGCGTGCACGCTTCGCGATCGTTCTTTTCGTCGTTTACGGACAAATATATATGTATCGAGTTTTTTCTACGTCGTACTCGATATTCGTGGTTGTTACGTCGTTTGTTCGTCTTCCTCGCAAACGCACACAATGCCTGGCCTAGACACTCGTACGTTTCACGATCATCGTCCTCGTGTTAAGTCGACATGTCGTACTCGCGAGCATCTTTTCCTTGTTTCACCACGGATGATCCCCGAAACTCACGAACTTCTCATTTATATCCCGGATGAGCTCTCAAAGTTGTAGCGTGTTCCGTCGCAAACGGAACATCATACGCGAGGAGTCCTAACGGGAATTTATGACGAGTCTTCTACGAATAGCTATTTTTGAGTTTCAAGCACTTTTTAAATCACCGGCAATATCCATTTACCTTTTTTATACAATAGAGTTCAAATTTTAGTTTCGTGTCGTTCTCAATAGCTCCGATCCTGTCATAAACTCGGCGCTTCCTGAAGGGTAATTTAGCGAGCGTTAAGGGTAATCCTTTTTTTAACCTTCGAGGGTCTACCTGAAGGGAAAAACCCCGGTGTTACCGGACTTGGGATTTCTCACGTACGCGCGATCCACCCCACCCTCTCTTTGCGTCTCGGCAAAACAAAGTGAGAGGGTGGTTTCAAAAACCCCAAGGACCACGCTGATTGGAAGGTCAACGATTCCGAATGACCAGTCAGAGTGATCATCGACGTTTTAAAGGGAACATTCGAAGACCTGAGGCAATGGGTCGAACACTTCGTCTAAAAACTTCGTCGAGAGAATACGTCGCAACCTTTCGACATCCGAAAACGAACATTCGATAAACGCTTTGGGTACAAACGTACAGGAACCCAAGTAAACCAGATACTTTCAAATTAATTTATGAAAGCATCGGGACGCGAGTATCCACGAACCACATCGGTACGAGGAGCTTTACAACCTCCTCCGAGGAATTAATCCGCGTGCGGTATTCGCGTGCCGGCAACATACGAACGAAGTTGCCAACGTACATAGCGTTATTTATTGTATAAATGAAGATCGGGAGTACGTAATTAGGAAAGATTAATTATATTGGGTACTATTAAGAATTATTGGAACGCTCGAGCACGCACGTGTCTTGTTTTTCGTTAACCGTCGTCAATTGCCTTTTTCGTGTCTCTTGTTCACCGCGTCGCAGCTCGCGAACATGGGTGCCAATTCGGCAACGTAGCACTAACATCCAGGCTATACGATATCGGTATCGCCTGCTCGTAACGACCTAGCGCGCACGATTCGAAAAATCTCGCTTTCTACAGTCTTGCTTTTAACTTGCTTTGACTGATTCGGAGATAAATGTGGATTGAGATCCTTGATCTAATAACGCTCTTACTTTAATTGACCGTCCAGAGTCCGATTTGAGCAAAACATACGCAGTCGGTAGCAGCGTGGTTTGTACTTCCTTAAAGTAGAATTTCCCTGCAGCGACAGACGTGCGCGTCTGGACGTAAGCGTCAAATGTCTAGCGTGAATGTCTCGAACAACCTTGAACGTTCGTTGTTCTGACCCGCGTGTGAAAATCAAAGGTAATTTGATTCCCACGATTTCGTAAATGTTTAAATTGATGACGACAAATGCGAAAACAATCTTCAATTTGCTCGAACGTTGGCAATTACAGATTCAAATAACAGTGCCTCGATGCGATTGGCAAAGTCGTTGAGTTGCATAGAAGATATCGATTGTAAGAAAATTTGTTATACGTTTAATGCGCCCGAACGATAGCTAAATCTCGTATTTTAGATTTTCACGTGACCGTGTTGTAAACTCAATGGAATTCGTCCTCTTTCGGAGCAACCGACCAAACCCAAGTTTGGAATTCGGTGGGGCAGCAAAGTTGGAAAAAGCACTCTGATTGGTTGGTTTTAAGCGTTAAGGCCCAATCAGTTCGCTCCCTTCTCTGATCACTTTCTCTTTCCCCTTTAGAGGGTCTTGGTCTCATTGGGGGAGGAAAAGACGTTAGAAACTGCGTAAAAGTTTCCACGTTCCACTAGACAAAGGCCTTATCCTTGATTTGGGTTGGCGATCAGTTCTTAAAATAAGTTGAAGTGCCTTTATCCTTCGAGAATGAATGTTTTCTTATGACCGGAAAAAGGCTGGTTGGGAACGAGTTGACCCTTCTTAAGTGCGGGCCAATCATAAATTCTATTTTTCCGTTGAACGGACGGAACAGTGAACGTTCCCATTCAACTATCGCGGCTGAACGTCGCGTCAACGCAGACAAACACAAACTTTTAATTGTTAATA
>NW_017179588.1:5844-18695 GCF_001652005.2 Ceratina calcarata
CTTTAAAATAGTGTTTCGACAATGAAACGAAATATGATAAATCAATTAATGCTTGAAGAAGAGGAAGCAGAGGATGCACTTCTTTTGAAGTTACTGTTAAATCGTAAAAGGAATGATGTTGTGAGATTGAGGGATATTAATTTTAAAAAAAAAGTGAAAGTTTCTTTTCATGGACTAACGGCTTGTACCCTCGTTAACGGTCAACCCTAGCAGGCAGGAATTCTACGCAATCATTTAGGATTAGCCGAAGATGCGGACCTTCGAATTTTTACGATGGGAAAACAAGTCTCTGCAGGAAACCAATGTCCCTGAAGGAATAACTGAATGTGAGCACGAAGGGTCTTTGTTACCCACAGATCAAGAAGTTAAAATTGGCAACTGAAGGAAACATGTGGCCAACACCAGCAACCATGGAAAACTCCCAAAGCAGGCTAAAAATTACCCCTTACGAAGGCGGAGCCTAAAAAAGGAAAATGTGTAGAAAACGAGAAGACACAGGTCTGCGGACGATTCCTGGGAACGGGGGGGTTGCAAGAATGGACAGTCTTAAAGTAGCCTCGAGCTTGCGAACATCGTCAACCGTCTAACAAAGCGTCTTATACTTAAGTTTTATTGAAAATACAGTACGATTTTGTTTTAGTTTATGCAATATCACTGTCGTTGTATGTGCTCTTTATTAATCAACCCAGTTCCTATCCTTGAAATATAACATTTGGCGACCGTGACAGGACACGGGTGATTTTTAAGTGATTTGATAGTGATTGTGTTTTGTGTCGTGCTGTTATCATGGATAAGGCCAGGAGAAGAAGGACGGTTGAGCGTGCAGCTTTTACGAAGGCGCTCAGGAACTTTAACCCCTTGACATACAATGACGAGTTTGACTCGTCATTCATTCCATTTAATTTGTATGTAAAGTTTCATTTAATTTGTATGTCAAGGGGTTAATGAGGCTCACGCTGGTGGTGGTGTTACCTCGACCACCGTGGTAGCGTTCAAACTTTTGGAGGAAAAAATGAACGAGTTAAAAGTATGGTCGGACATGGTCATGGATATGCTGTTGGACGACGGTACAGTCGCTGAGGAGGTCATCAACAAGGAATACGATGAGGCCAATGCATACAGAGAAAGATTATAGCGTTATTTATTGTATAAATGAAGATCGGGAGTACGTAATTAGGAAAGATTAATTATATTGGGTACTATTAAGAATTATTGGAACGCTCGAGCACGCACGTGTCTTGTTTTTCGTTAACCGTCGTCAATTGCCTTTTTCGTGTCTCTTGTTCACCGCGTCGCAGCTCGCGAACATGGGTGCCAATTCGGCAACGTAGCACTAACATCCAGGCTATACGATATCGGTATCGCCTGCTCGTAACGACCTAGCGCGCACGATTCGAAAAATCTCGCTTTCTACAGTCTTGCTTTTAACTTGCTTTGACTGATTCGGAGATAAATGTGGATTGAGATCCTTGATCTAATAACGCTCTTACTTTAATTGACCGTCCAGAGTCCGATTTGAGCAAAACATACGCAGTCGGTAGCAGCGTGGTTTGTACTTCCTTAAAGTAGAATTTCCCTGCAGCGACAGACGTGCGCGTCTGGACGTAAGCGTCAAATGTCTAGCGTGAATGTCTCGAACAACCTTGAACGTTCGTTGTTCTGACCCGCGTGTGAAAATCAAAGGTAATTTGATTCCCACGATTTCGTAAATGTTTAAATTGATGACGACAAATGCGAAAACAATCTTCAATTTGCTCGAACGTTGGCAATTACAGATTCAAATAACAGTGCCTCGATGCGATTGGCAAAGTCGTTGAGTTGCATAGAAGATATCGATTGTAAGAAAATTTGTTATACGTTTAATGCGCCCGAACGATAGCTAAATCTCGTATTTTAGATTTTCACGTGACCGTGTTGTAAACTCAATGGAATTCGTCCTCTTTCGGAGCAACCGACCAAACCCAAGTTTGGAATTCGGTGGGGCAGCAAAGTTGGAAAAAGCACTCTGATTGGTTGGTTTTAAGCGTTAAGGCCCAATCAGTTCGCTCCCTTCTCTGATCACTTTCTCTTTCCCCTTTAGAGGGTCTTGGTCTCATTGGGGGAGGAAAAGACGTTAGAAACTGCGTAAAAGTTTCCACGTTCCACTAGACAAAGGCCTTATCCTTGATTTGGGTTGGCGATCAGTTCTTAAAATAAGTTGAAGTGCCTTTATCCTTCGAGAATGAATGTTTTCTTATGACCGGAAAAAGGCTGGTTGGGAACGAGTTGACCCTTCTTAAGTGCGGGCCAATCATAAATTCTATTTTTCCGTTGAACGGACGGAACAGTGAACGTTCCCATTCAACTATCGCGGCTGAACGTCGCGTCAACGCAGACAAACACAAACTTTTAATTGTTAATATATATAATTTTCAATTTTGACGCATTCAGACTAAACTGCCGTTAGTCGCATCGAGACTTTCCTCGTGAAATCATATATCATTTCCATTGTATATACTTTAAAATAGTGTTTCGACAATGAAACGAAATATGATAAATCAATTAATGCTTGAAGAAGAGGAAGCAGAGGATGCACTTCTTTTGAAGTTACTGTTAAATCGTAAAAGGAATGATGTTGTGAGATTGAGGGATATTAATTTTAAAAAAAAAGTGAAAGTTTCTTTTCATGGACTAACGGCTTGTACCCTCGTTAACGGTCAACCCTAGCAGGCAGGAATTCTACGCAATCATTTAGGATTAGCCGAAGATGCGGACCTTCGAATTTTTACGATGGGAAAACAAGTCTCTGCAGGAAACCAATGTCCCTGAAGGAATAACTGAATGTGAGCACGAAGGGTCTTTGTTACCCACAGATCAAGAAGTTAAAATTGGCAACTGAAGGAAACATGTGGCCAACACCAGCAACCATGGAAAACTCCCAAAGCAGGCTAAAAATTACCCCTTACGAAGGCGGAGCCTAAAAAAGGAAAATGTGTAGAAAACGAGAAGACACAGGTCTGCGGACGATTCCTGGGAACGGGGGGGTTGCAAGAATGGACAGTCTTAAAGTAGCCTCGAGCTTGCGAACATCGTCAACCGTCTAACAAAGCGTCTTATACTTAAGTTTTATTGAAAATACAGTACGATTTTGTTTTAGTTTATGCAATATCACTGTCGTTGTATGTGCTCTTTATTAATCAACCCAGTTCCTATCCTTGAAATATAACATTTGGCGACCGTGACAGGACACGGGTGATTTTTAAGTGATTTGATAGTGATTGTGTTTTGTGTCGTGCTGTTATCATGGATAAGGCCAGGAGAAGAAGGACGGTTGAGCGTGCAGCTTTTACGAAGGCGCTCAGGAACTTTAACCCCTTGACATACAATGACGAGTTTGACTCGTCATTCATTCCATTTAATTTGTATGTAAAGTTTCATTTAATTTGTATGTCAAGGGGTTAATGAGGCTCACGCTGGTGGTGGTGTTACCTCGACCACCGTGGTAGCGTTCAAACTTTTGGAGGAAAAAATGAACGAGTTAAAAGTATGGTCGGACATGGTCATGGATATGCTGTTGGACGACGGTACAGTCGCTGAGGAGGTCATCAACAAGGAATACGATGAGGCCAATGCATACAGAGAAAGATTTGTCCTTGCTAAGGTGACATTTGAAAACACTGTAGCACTTCTTACGTCCGCCTCTGGAACGACAGCGACAACTGGACCGATGAATGTGCCAGCTACGACGAATGAGAGGAAAACATTTAAATTGCCGAACATAGAACTCGTGAAATTTGACGGCAATGTTCGTGAGTGGTTGCAGTTTTGGAGTCAATTTAAGAAAATCCATGAAGATGCTGGTATAGTGAAGGAGGACAAATTCCAATACCTCATGCAAGCGATGACCCCAGACTCGCGAGCCGCCGAATTGGTGAAGAGTTTTCCCCCAACTACTGAGAATTACGATAAGGTAATTGATAGTTTGAAGAATCGGTTCGGACGCGATGATTTACAGATCGAAGTTTATGTACGCGAACTCTTACAGTTAGTTTTGAAAAACGCTATTACGCCAGCAAAGAATGTGGTGCTTTCGACGCTTTATGATAAAATCGAATCACATTTGCGCGCGCTAGAGTCATTGGGTGTTACAACGGACAAATGTGCCGCGATGCTGTTTCCGCTTGTAGAATCTTCGTTACCTGAAAAACTATTACATGCTTGGCAGAGAAGTTCAGTTCAACCGGTATATACTGTAGGTGATACAAATGTGCAGTCGAAGAATCGATTGATGCAGCTCATCAAGTTCTTGGAGAATGAGATGCAAAATGAATTGCGCATATCAATGCCCGTCTAAGGTTTTAACTTGAACCCGACGCGTAATAGTAACGATGGGAAAAATAAAGCTGATAAAGCACGTGGTAATAAAGACATTCCTAGTGCAACGGGACTTTTAACGACAGTTAAATCGTCGTTCTTCTTCCCAAGCTTTATCAGGAAACCGATAGAATTTTAAATGCACATTCTTTCTTTTTGTATTAGAACACCCACTGACACAACACGTAGTCATTGAAGATCTCTGAGCACGTTTTTCAGATATCAAATCCATACTTGCGTTACTTATATACGTAAATATTTAACTCCATTAGTATAAAAAAGAGAGTGCACCGTTCGAGGTACGCAACTTCGCTATAGAGCGAACAATATCAATAGTACTCAATTTAAACAAACGTATAAGTCAATGTTAGTAAAAAATGTAAGTGGACCTCATTCATTAAGTAGTAACTGCGAGGCAACCTCTGACACATTGCTCATAGTTAGAAAAATTTTTAGGAACTCGAACAATAACATTACCACAAATCGAATACGATTCGAACATTGATATGGAATATGGAATTTACAAAGACAGAGCTGCAAACCCTTCCAACATTGCGTTGAAACAAATAACAAATTTTATACTACGAAATGCTCTTAAAAAATATTCTTGTAAACTGCGTATTTCGAGGAGACCATCTGCCGAACTATACCATACAATGTTTAATGATTATTTTTTACAATGCATATATAAAATCTAAAACTTAAGTAGGCATTTAATTATAAAATTTTTCGTAGAATGTAATATAAGAGAATACGTATTAGAACACATAAAAAATCACGTAGCATTTAGTTTCCTTTGTGCACACAAAGATGAATTCACTAATTACATTCCACATTACATTATTAAATACATAATTATTTCATATTGCAAATTTTTAGTAAATATTATCAATCTGAAATGGACGTGCAAAACGGAGACGCATAACAAATTAATTTTGCAAGTCCTCCACATTAAAAATAAGAGAAAGATTACTTACTGATGTTTAATACAATTTACATTTCGTGAATTATAATTTTTGTATATCTTGTAATGTAAATGTAATGTACATAATGTAAATGTGATGTAAATACAGGATGTCCCAGAACTAATAATACGCCCGAAAATGAGGGGGAGCTGAGGTGATTTTAAATAACTTTTTCCTTTGCAAAAAAGTTGTCCAAGGCGCGGTTGACGAGTTATTAACAAAAAACCGGGACCAATCAGAGCGCTCGTATACAGGGTGTCTCAGCTAACTCTGGCATCTGAAATATCTCGCTTGTTTTTCATGATAGAAAAAAATATTAGAAGAAAAAGTTATTGTATCCGATGGGACACATATTCTGATTGATAAAAAATTTTGCTCAAGGTCATTTTTTTCGAGATTACAAGGTCATCGGTGTTTTTTTGAATGGAACCATATATTTTTGTTATCATACGATGATAGCTGAGGGCAAGGCGAGTTCATTGACCTATGACACTACGACCTTCAAATGACCTTGAGCGTGGAACTTTCATAAAAGTTTGGAAATTGATTTAAATGATGAAGTACCTTGCCTGATATTAGTAAACACGCTTCTTGTAACTTCAATATCATATTACTGATGTAAGTAGATTGTAAACATTGGTAGTTCTCTTCTTCGGTTTACTACAGACAGTTTAGTATTCCATTTCGATAGAAACAAGCTTATGAGTGTGGAAGATAATTATAAAATAATGGTATTCTACAGTGAGCAAGAGAAAATTGAAATGATTTTAATTTACGGTGAGGCTGGAAGAAACTCTGTACTGGCAGCTCGACTCTATACAGTAAGATATCCCGAAAAAACCATCCTTGTCGACAAACTTTTGACCACATTGTTCAGTTATTTATTTCAACAGGCAGTGTTAAATCATTGAAAAGACAACGATCGAAACCCGTTACTGGAGATGATAAACAAGTTTTAGTATTGGCTGCAGTAAATAGTGATTCAACTATAAGTTGTCGAAAAATTGCCCGTTTTTCGGATATCTCAAAATCAAGTGTATGTCACATACTACAGTATCACAAATTTCATCCATATCACACTTCATTGCACCAGAAGCTTCATGGTAATGACTTTGATAATCGCGTTGCTTTTTGTCAATGGGCATTACAGCAATTGCAAGGGAATAGAAAATTTGCTCATGACGTTCTTTTTACTGATGAATCTACTTTTACTAATCATACACAAGTGAATAGGCATAATATGCATTATTGGTGCACCGAAAACCCAAAATGGCTTAGGCAAGTTGAACATCAACGTCCATGGAGCGACAATGTGTGGTGTGGTATCCTTGGTGGTATTATTATTGGACCATTTTTTATTAATGGCACCTTGACTGAACAAAAGAATGCAAATTTTTTAATTGATAAGCTACCAGAACTATTAGAAGACATTTCCATTGCTCAAAGGTTACGAATGTGGTTCCAACATGACGGATGTCCGGCTCATAATTCATTAATAGCCCGACAAGTACTACAACAAAAATTTCCTCAAAGATGGATCGGGCGAGGTTCAGATATTCCATGGCCTGCGCGCTCGCCAGATATTACACCGTTAGATTTTTTTCTTTGGGGCACGGTGAAATCACAAGTTTACGACGAAATTCCCACGACACCGGAAAACATGATGGAACGTATTAAAATTGCCCGTGCTAATATCAGCAGGGAAATAATAAAAAACACTACCGAATCATTTATTAATCGCTTAATGAAATGCATCGAAGTTAATGGACATCATTTTGAACACCTGTTGAAATAAATAATTTCTTTTTTTCATTACTTTTTCTGTTATTTTACCATTTAAATCAATTTCCAAACTTTTATGAAATTTCCACACTCAAGGTCATTTGAAGGTCGTAGTGTCATAGGTCAATGAACTCGCCTTGCCCTCAGCTATCATCGTATGATAACAAAAATATATGGTTCCATTTAAAAAAACACCGATGACCTTATAATCTCGAAAAAAATGACCTTGAGCAAAATTTTTTACCAATCAGAATATGTGTCCCATCGGATACAATAACTTTTTCTTCTAACATTTTTTTCTATCATGAAAAACAAGCGAGATATTTCAGATGACAGAGTTAGCTGGGACACCCTGTATATAAATTACATTTTACATTATTTATAATGCCGCTCTGGTGGTGGCACCCGCGGTGGTGTTGTGTTCCCAATTATAAAGGAATATCAGCGGAGATTCCTGCAAAGAAGAAAAGAGAGAAATGTATACCATTTTTTTTATTACCTTTCTTTTTCATGTAGAGACACTGACAAAGTTTGGCCGGAAAAAGCAGGGACATACTGTAATGGGTAATTAAAATATCTATGTACATAGACACGTAAAATGTAATACAAAGTATTAATAAATGTCTATTTAAGACTATAATGGGTGTAGGGCTAAGTATTTTCTTTTTTTTTTGCCTTTCTTTAAGGAGGTGGGGAATGCTTTTACGCACCAGAAGTGGTAGAACACCCCCCGTGTGCGGGACTCGACGGCAATACACCCCAATGCCGTAATACCCGCTAAACTCCATCCCCATCATAGTTTACCTATGTCAGGGAACTCGTTTTGCAAATCCGAGGATACATTTTCTAGTTCTACATTATAAGCATTCACGCCTTCAGTATAAGCTTCAGGAAACGTACCATCGGATATTGATTTCAACATCAATGTATCGTCATTCATCGTACCCGTTTCATCGGCACAGACATCTTTTATATTTTCTATTCTACTACCCTGTTCTATGTTAATTGATTCATTATTTTCAAAATTTTCATCGACGGATAAAACGGGAGTGGCCGATACATTATAATTGATATCTCTATCCGTTACGTTGCCTTCGCACTCATAAGATTGTTCCGACGTACCTGATATTGTTGTCCGGCACAAATCTGGTACATCTTCCCTCTTTGCACCTACACTCGCACCTATTCTCGCTCTACGCATCTTCTGTTTTACAGAAATGCGTCTTGAGAACCACATATTTTTTGCTTTTGTACACTGCACTTTCATTTTCGTACCCTTACGTATCACGAAGCTGTACGAAAAATAGACAGGCTGAGCCGCTGGCTCACCACGTACGCACTTACACACTAAAGAACTGAGCAACAATGTACCTTCGGGAAGAACACTTGAACTTCGTTTCGCCAGTCGACTCCTACATTCCAAGCGGATAAGATGGGTAAGTTGAAATGTTCTTTCATTCTTTCTTGTTCAATGAACACGGGAAAAATATTATTAACGACAAAACGCGGTAGGTATGTACACGTGAATATATGTGCCCATAATTATGTAAGTGGTCTAAGTCAAAATTAAAAAAAAAATGAATTTATCACTTATTTCACGCGACAAAATCATGTCGTGTGAAATAAGTGATAAATTCATTTTTTTTTTAATTTTGACTTAGACCACTTACATAATTATGGGCACATATAAAAGAAATGTCTGTGATTTTATAAAATATTTAAAATATTTTCCTCGTGTTCAAGGAAAAGCACGTGCTTTTTTTTATATACAGTTAAACGACACGTGGAGGATAGGAATTTCATAAAAGATTTATATATATACACGTAGTTTTATTTATTTAATAATAATTATTAAATTTATTTAATGAAACAAGTCATTTTTAACAAATAATAAGAAAACAAATATCCTCCGCGTGTTCAAGGAAAAGCACGTGCTTTTTTTTATATACACTTAAACGACACGTGGAGGATAGGAATTTCATAAAAGATTTATATATATATATGTAGTTTTATTTATTTAATAATAATTATTAAATTTATTTAATTAAACAATTAATATTTAACAAATAATAAGAAAACACAAATATCCTCCACGTGATCATTCAGGATAAAAAAATACAAGTAGGCTAAAAATTAATGTTTTTTATTTTTTTCAGAACAAAGAAATAGGGAAGAGTCATGCCCGCCCCGGACACCATCCCCAGAGGGGTTCATTCTTTCTCTGCCGGGACTGCCGGCGTCTAATTTCGTGAGTACATTCATTATTACCAAATACTGTTCATAATAAGTGTAACTTTGCAGATTGCAGTATATAATACTCAAATTTGTATAATTTACAGGACAACAGAAGGGAACGACGCCGGCAATACCGGCAGAGACGTCGGGAGCGGCTACGGATGCTAGAAGTATTACTGCTGCAGCAACAGCAGCAGCAACAACAACAACAAAATGACAATCAGCAGGCGATTCGAGAACGCGGCTGGTCGCGCCGCGCCCGCGGACGACGAGGGGGGAGGGGAGGGGGAAGAGGAGGGGGTAGGGAAGGGGGAAGAGGAGGGGGTAGGGGTTTAACAAAAAATATCAATAATTATTTTTATTATTAAAAATTCAAATACACTTTTCAAAATAAACGATATGTAATTGACAAATTCAATTTAATATTTATTCCCCATCCTCTATTACTCCCTATTCTCTATATGAGATTGTATAATAAATTCCCCCGTGTTTTTTGTATTTTATTTTTTTCCCGAAATTTTACGTTTCGTTAGTTCAAGTTAGTTAGTCGTTTCAAATTTCGAGTTTGTACAGCAAGAAGAGGACTTGCGAATGTATGTATATATACTTGACCTAGCAAAACACAAAACTGCGGGAAAAAAATAAGAGACAAAAAACACGGGAATTTATTAAACAACTCAATACATTTGGATCTCCAATTTCATATGTTGCATCTCTGTCACCTACCCGTGCTGCCAGAAAAGGACACATTTAACCACTTGTGCCTCTCTCTTTCTAGGCATAAGAAATGTAATATGTTCTCTCTTTCCATCCTTACTGGTGTCAACGTGTCGCTGCTAGTTGGAGGTTGGAGCTATGTTTTTTCTAGGTATGCGTTAGATGTTTCAGAAACCCTTGAATCACCCGTTCAGGTACTACCTCAATTTTCGCGCGCGTACGCACGAATGTTGCTTTATTATGATCTTTCGCAATCGCATATGTACATGTCACAATTTTTGTTAGACAAATTTTCCACAATCATTTAGTTTAGACATCTTATATAAGTATCACAATAAACATAAAGCAAATATTACAGTATAAACATATTTAAACCAGGAACAACAAGCGCTGCTGCGCATGAGCGGCTAGACAAAGAAAAACATCACTATTTGCCATCTTCCTCTTTCTACCGTCCCGTCCCGCGGCCCGTTTTTCGGCCCGCTCACGCTGTCTATGTTTACTCTTATATGTGTACGTCTCAACATACTGTAGCACGTTCGCACTTCAGTATATTATAGTAGTGGGAATTCAAACGAACCGAATTTACTGATTTTCTTAATACAAGTATTATGACTCTATGGGACAATATTTTCTTATAATTTTTTATCCTAAATGTTCCTTGTGGAATCCCACACGTCTGTATTTCCCCCGATTTTCTAATTTCACCTTTGAAAGTCCAGAAAAACATATTTTTAACGATGAATTTCATGTTCCTGACGATTTTTCCAAAAAATAGCTACATAAGGTTCATGACATTCTTATCCTATACATGAATGTCCAGCTCACTATGCATTTTTTTTGCAATTGTGATCGAAAAGTGCCAATAAATATTGACACGGGGCCTAGTAACCTCTAACAGCGGTTCTGCTACGCGACACTAGCGCGATAATCGAGGAACTATTTTGCCATTCAAACGAACCAAATTTAGTGATTTTCTTAATTCAAGTATTATGAGGCTATGGGACAATATTTTCTTATAATTTTTTATCCTAAATGTTCCTTGTAGAAACCCACAGGTCGGTATGCCTCCCGATTTTCTAATTTTGCTGTGGAAACTTGAAAAAAAACACATTTTTGCACAGAAAAAATTTTTTTTATCAGTTTTTCCAAAAAATGATTGCATACAGACCTGGACATACGTTTCCTGAACGAGAATATCTAAATTTTATCGCATTTTTCTCAAAATTATGTCCAGAAAACGAGAAGAGAGTTTTCGTAGTTCCCAGTTTTTCCGCCAGGGGTACTAGTTTGACTCCTGTATACCCTTAATACGGCAAAACTATTTTCGAAACTTTCACGTCACGTGCGTGTCTTCGTACTCCGTCGCGCTCTGCCCGATTCGAACTTTTTCCGGTCGCGGAATCTAAACATCGCGACCGTTAAAACGACCGAGCCGGCAAGAAACTCGGCACGTGTATCCATGCTTTTCTGTTATAGCTTTCTCGGAACCTCAATACAGTCCCGAGATTAATTATTATTTCGGACGATTAAATTTAAATCGGAGAAGCGATTGGGAAATTAACTTATTCCCTTTTTAACCAGAGTTAATTACTTGATTATTAGGATTCAGATTTAATGCTATGCTATTATCAATAGTACTAGTGTGGAGTGCCTTATTAAGATTAAGATTATGGTTGAAATTAGCCTGCAAGCTAGTGTGACGAACTGTCACGTTATGTCCTACGACCCCGAACACGGCCACCGATTTCGCCGCCACGTAATGCGCAGTCGCGGGCGCTACCCGCGACTACACCGGCCGCCGCTAGGCGGCGACCCCACGCGCGACGTTTCGCGCCGGCGAAATCACGCGCCACGCGGTTAAATACCGGCCCTTGAGCCAGGAAAAGGCAGAGTGGATTCTCGTGGATCTTTATCCATTACGATTATCTCGCTGAAGAACCGTAGGTAATACGCTCAGCAACTCTCGTACCCAGTCGGTGGCAATTAGAACCATCGACTTCACGCTCCCGCGGACGCACACGGACTTACGTCGCTTCGTCGTAGCTCGTCTGCTCGGAACCTCCCCGTTGGGAGACACGCTGAGAGACCTGCTCCGCTCGTCCGAGACAGTCGCGTTTTAGTTCGATAGTCATAGCTCTAGTATCGTACCCGTAGCTCTAATATAGCATCCGTAGCTTAGTATAATATAGCGAATAAGCATTGTCAACTCGTGTAACTCATTATCCGTCTGCGTCCGCCATAGTATATGTTTAGCATAAGATTCTCTTGTACGTCATACGTATCCCGCGACGATACGCTAGCTCTAATACGCATACGTTTCATTCGTAGTCCGCGACAACGATCAGACGGCACCCCGGGAGCAGAAATTGTAGTCACTAGTTTAAGCTTTAATAATAAAACCTACTTTTACCAAATACACGTTTACCGATTATTACCTTCCTTTAGAAGTAAGTGCGAAACGTTAGGACCGCGTAACCACTCAGTGGCGGACCTAACCCACCGACTCGGATCACGCGCGTCACACCCTTTTCTATGCGTCGAAACGAAATATCCGCACGAGTAGACATGCATCGAAATTATCCCGTCCGTAGTGTTTGTTAATACACATACATACACTCTGTGATTGTTCCGGCTACGAATGTCTATTTGTAAGAGTGTCGTCTGTTATCTTTACTCAAATAAACATACATGCACTGCGATTTTTCACATAAATTAGAATTCCATACACATATGCATTTTAGCGCAAGTAGAATGATCTATCGCGAATCGAATCTAACATCTCAAGTTAGCATCCAA
>NW_017179588.1:19366-21512 GCF_001652005.2 Ceratina calcarata
GTATCACGATGTACTATCCACGCGACATTCCGCGACACGTAACACGCGACGGTTCCTTCACGACTGCTCTTCGATGATTCCAATTCCACGGCGATCGGAAAAAAAATACTATCGATGCCTAACCGCAGTGTCGGATCATGAAAAGAAATAATGTATGATTTCAATAGTTTACATTTTACATTTTCAGTTTTCTCAACACAATTTTTTACATTCTATTAATTTCCCTGTTCATTTCTCAAACATGCGTTTTAAAATAATAATGTAAAATAAATATCAAATGGTCGCGACATATTACGCATTAATAGTGTAGACGTATTTCACATTACACTCCTGCGGGAACCATGCGTTCTTTTGTTAACTTCCCAACAATCAGTTCGTAGCCGTTATCCTGTGGCAAGTGCGTCGCGTAAAGGATTAAAAGACTTCGAAATTATTGTGCGCTTACAATTAGTGTTTCGTGTCTTGTGCGTGTGTGTGTGTGTTTGTGTGATTTTTTTCAGGGGAAAGCAAGAGAGAAGACAGAAAAGAGAAGACAGAAGAGAGAAGAGAAAAGAGAGAAGCAACAGAGAAGAGGAAGGATGCCGAACGAATTTTCAACGATTGAACTCGCGAACATACACCTTATTTACGGAGAAGCGCGCTGCAGCACGATTAGAGCACGCGAAATTTATGCTGAAAGATTTCCTCATCGGAGTCTGCCGGATAGGAAAACTTTCCTTCGCGTGCATCAAAGAGCGCGCAGTACCGGCATGCTGATGCGATCTCGATCAGGAGGTCGTTCCCAATAGAATTCGGATTTAGAAGAACGAATTCTGAGCCACATTGAAGAGGATCCGACGATGAGCACGCGACAAATTGCGACCATGGAAGGCGTGAGCCATACAACCGTATGGAGGACGTTAAAGGATCAGCAGATGCATCCGTACCATTACCAGCGGGTGCAACAATTAGAAGAGGGTGACCCAGAGCGCCGAAGAAATTTCTGTAGCTGGATGCTGCAGAAATTGCGCGAAAATGAAAATTTTATATCCCAAATCCTCTTCACCGACGAAGCAGGTTTTGACAGGAGTGGTGTGTTGAATCTGCATAATGAACACGTCTGGTCAATTGAAAATCCACACGCAATAGTGGAGAGGCATTCTCAACGACAATTTTCCTGCAACGTATGGGCAGGAATTGTCAATGAGACTCTTATTGGTCCTCTTATTCTACCGAATCGTCTAACAGACCAATATTATTTGGATTTTCTGCAAAATGAGTTACCGGAACTCTTAGCAGACGTACCACTGTCGACGCGACGAGACATGTGGTACATGCATGACGGAGCACCGCCACATTCAACAACTGCTGTGACTAATCATCTGAATTCCACTTTTGGGGAGAAGTGGATTGGAAGAAGAGGACCTATACCATGGCCTGCGCGATCTCCAGACTTGAACACCTTAGATTTTTTTTTTAGGGTCATTTTAAGACGCTGATGTATTCCACACCAGTAAATACACTCGAAGATCTGGTGCTGCGCATACGATTTACAGCTGGTGTTAGGGATAGGTGGCCCTAACTGGGAGTCCGGAGGAGAAACGGTTGTTTTAATAAATGATGCAAGGTTTTTAAACAAAAAGAACCCCTGTTTATTATAAATTCAACCCAGCACCAATTGTTAAAAATACGCGTAAGTCGGAGGGATTCGCATGTGTAACATGCGCCTCCGCACGTAATGCATAGTAGGAGATGTTCGTTCGAAGGAATTAGCGGTCAGCTAAATTCCTCGACAATTATTACATAATTACATGTTCGCGAGAATTTCGAATTAAACCGTCCGTAAAATTATTATTGTTAGCGTTCGCGGATTAAGGAGTCGTGAACGACTTCTTATGTACAGCGAGCGATGACTCATCCGGGCGTGTATACGCCCGGAGTGCGAGCGCGAGAGAGTAGAGTATAGTTTAGAGAGAGAGAGCCGCTTATCGGCAATGATACGCGTGCCGCGGTTCCTCTTCATTCCAATCCGGTGTGTCTACCGAAGAGCATCGATACTGAATAGTCGTCGCAAATTTCTGACACCTATTTAAGCCGCTTATCTCCGTGCAGAGTTTGTCTGCGAGACGGATTATTACAGCTGTAAGCTGCAACAGGGAGTTCCCTA
>NW_017179588.1:22105-31284 GCF_001652005.2 Ceratina calcarata
TGTGAGATATCGGCGCCATCTAGGCCCAATGAGTTTGAGGCAGAAGCTGGGAGAAAGGTTTAGGACGCGCTCGGCACCGCATGCAGATCAGTCGCATTTGTTCTCATATTGTAGTTGCAGTTCTATATTTGTTGTACAGAAGAATCTCACAGAATAAATTTACATTTACATTAATCAGGTGTAGACATTCGTCCCACTACACCACATAAATTGGCGACGAGAAAGTTAAAGAATTCATGCGCGTACACTTGAGGTTATATTTAGCACGTGGTGAGATAATTTTGTGAATTATTGATTATTAAAATGGCTTTGCACGGTGTATTGCCAAAGTTTGAACAAAACGAAGACTGGGGATTATATTCAGAACAGTTGCAACAATATTTTGTCGCTAATGACGTGAGTTTGGCAGAGAAGAAAGTGGCTATTTTATTAACGGTCATTAGTACGGCAGTTTATAAGACATTGAGAGATTTATGTCATCCTACGAGCCCGCAGGAAAAGACGTTTGAGGTTCTTAACGCATTATTAAAGGACCATTTCCAGCATCGACAGGCTGTTTTTCGAGAGCGAATTAAATTTTATAGAGCTACTCAAGCGAGTGGAGAAAAAATCGCTGACTGGTATGCTCGTGTCAAAAGTTTATCAGTTTCCTGCAAATTTGGAAATAGCTTACAAGAAATTTTGAAGGACAAATTCGTCACCGGTCTCTCAGATTCCAAAATTTTAAGCCGAGTATGTGAGGAGGATGAGTCCAAGAGTTTGAAGGATTTATTTGATATTGCCATTAGAAGGGAAGCAGTCATTATTGGCGAGACTCAGGAGGTCAATCGGTTAAAACTTCACGCAAAGAAGCCAGAGTTGAGTCATCGAAAGGAGTCCACCGACGCTTCTACGTCGTCGAAGACTATGCAAAGAAAGTTTTCAAAGGACAGTAAGAAATGTTACGCATGCGGGGGCACTGCCCATGATTTTAAGACTTGTAAGTATAAGCAATACAAATGTAAAAATTGTAAGAAGGTAGGGCACTTAGCCAAAGTTTGTACCAAAGAGCATTCGCAAAATTTTGTAGTGGATATAAGTAGTACAAATTATGAATATTACGATAATGGCTATCAGGGAGTTAGTCCAGCGTCAGCGCGTAATAGCGATCTAGACTTATTTGAGTTAAGAGATAGTAACTCGGGTCCTATGACTATTAGTTTGAAAGTTGAAGGTCAACGGGTCATATGGGAACTAGACAGCGGCGCGTCTAGAACGGTTATTCCGTTTTGGCTTTATAACAAGAATTTTAAGTACAAGAAGTTGTATAAAACCGAAATTGTACTGAAAAGTTATTCCGGGGAAAGTATGGTACCAGTAGGTAAATTCCAAGTTTCGGTGCAATACGGCAGCGTAAAAAAAATACTTGACATATTAGTTATTAATACGAACGGTCCAGCTTTAGTAGGTAGGGATTGGATAGCTAGCCTCGATCTAATTAAAATACGACGTGAACCTGTATTTAAAGTAGATAAAGAACTGGAAGTGTGTGAGGAATTTCCAGAAGTATTCGAGCCAGGGTTAGGATGTTACAGATATGGCAAGATAAAGATAGAGTTAAAACAGGAAGCGAAACCAATCTTCTGTAAACCTAGGACGTTACCCTTGATCTTTAAAGAGAAAGTAGAAGAAGAACTACTTCGATTAGAAAAAGAGGGAATTATAGCACCCGTAACAGATTCGGAATGGGGTACGCCTCTTGTACCTGTATTAAAGAAAAACGGGCAAATCAGAATCTGTGCAGACTATAAGTCGACGGTAAATACGTTCTTGAAAGATGTAAAATATCCGTTACCGCGGATTGAAGAACTTTTTGCAGCACTTAGAGGCGGAAAAGAATTCACTAAACTTGATCTTTCCCAAGCTTACAACCAGTTGGTTTTAGATGAGCAATCTAAGTTAATTTTAGCATGGAGCACCCATAAGGGTATATTCAAAGTTAATAGAATGCCCTTCGGAATTAAGCCTGCTGCTTCCATTTTTCAACAAAAAGTGGAAAAGACATTACAAGGTTGCAAGGGAGCTATGAATTTTATAGATGATATAATTGTAACAGGCAGCACTAGGGAAGAACATATCGAAAATTTAAGAGAGGTGCTCGGTCGGTTGTTGAGAGCAGGACTCAAAGTTAATAAAGAGAAGTGCGAATTTTTTAGTTCCGAAGTTAAGTATTTAGGGCATATAATCAACGCTGAAGGTTTAAAGAAAGATCCCGGTAAAGTACAAGCTATATTAGAAGCACCTGTGCCTACTAACAAGAAGCAAGTTAGAGCGTTCGCAGGATTAGCAAATTATTATATTCGTTTTGCTCCTAATTTATCTTCTATTTTGCGTCCTATTTATGATTTGTTAAAGGACGACAATGAATTTAGATGGACTACAAGATGTAACGAAGCATTTAATTTAGCAAAGAAAGTTTTAGCGTCGGAGCAGGTATTGACGCATTTTTCACCTAAAATACCAATTAAATTGTCGTGTGATGCTTCTGAAAACGGCATAGGAGCAGTTTTATCGCATATTTTTCCGGATGGTAGCGAACGTCCGATAGCTTTCGCATCGAGAGTACTTGCAGATTGTGAAAAGAATTACTCTACGACCGATAGAGAAGCGTTAGCAATTTTCTTCGGAATGAAGAAATTTGAAAGTTATTTAATGGGATTACATTTCACGTTAGAAACAGATCATAAGCCTTTACTATCCATTTTTGGAGAAAAGAAAGGTTTGCCAGTATTTGCGGCTGGTAGATTGCAGCGTTGGGCGGTTTATTTGTCAAATTTCGATTACGCCGTCAAATATGTTAAAGGTGAAGAGAACGGAAGGCCCGATTGTTTATCTAGATTACCAGTGGGGGAAAAGTATAACTTTAGCGATTCTGGTAATTACTTAAAGTTTATTTATGAGCAAGCAGCTTTGGCTGTGGATGCAGGCAGAATAAAAATTGAAACTAGGCGTGACCCAATTTTAAGTAGAGTTTTCGATCGTATTAGCAAAGGATGGGGAAATAAACTGACAGCTAAAGACGAACATTTGAAACCGTATCATTTGAGAAAAGACGAACTAACATCAGAAGATGGAGTCGTGATGTGGGGTTATCGCGTAATAGTACCCACCAAATTAAGAGTGCGCATTTTAGAAGAACTTCACAGTACCCATTTAGGTATTGTTAAGATGAAAAGTTTAGCCAGATCAGTTTGTTGGTGGCCAGGTTTGGATGGCGACATAGAAAAATTTGTTAAAGGTTGCAGAGCATGCAATTTAGCGGCGCCTGATCCCAAAAAGTCGATGTTAAGCCTGTGGCCACAAGCGAGAGAAAACTTCGAGAGAGTGCACATTGATCTCTTTGGTCCTATTCGAGGACAAAATTTTCTTATTCTCATTGATGCATTTAGTAAGTGGATAGAAGTATTTATGTTGACTTCTATTGATAGTAAGCACGTTTTAGATAAGTTAAGAGAAGTTTTCGCTCGTTTCGGTATTCCGAAAGTTATTGTAAGCGATAATGGTAGACAATTTGTATCGTTTGATTTCGAAAATTTTTGTAAGCGTAATGGTATTGTACATAAGACATCAGCACCGTATCATCCCGAGACTAATGGTGCAGCTGAAAATGCCGTTGGTATTGTTAAGCGAGGATTAACTAAAATGTTAAACGATGCGAGGAATGATAAGGATGTCAATACGCTATTAAGTAGATATTTATTAAGCTATAGGAATGCAATACATTCCAGTACTGGCGAATCACCAGCAACATTGATGTTGAGTAGACGTGTGCGTACTAGATTAGACATGTTAAGACCCAATGATCAGACCGGTAGAGCTAGGGATAACATTGCCAAGTACCATAGAGGTAAAGAAACGCGTCATTTTAGTGTAGGAGATAAAGTTTATGCGCGCGATTACCGGCGAGTTAACAAGAAAGACTGGGTAGAGGCTGTAATCGTAGGCATTGAAGGCAACAAAGTCTATTTATGTAAAGTTGATGCTAGGATGGTTTGGAGAAGGCACCTTGATCAGATCAAGCCACGCCAGGCGGAGCGCACGGACAAATCTAAAGTATTTTTGCCAAGAGAATCAGCTGTAGATAGTCCATTGGCTTCAGTAGCGGTGAACAGTCGTGAGGTTATGGACAACAGCGAAAGGAGCGTTCACGAGGAGGTGGAGAAGGGATCGAATAATGAGGAAAAGTCTTCACCATCGCATGATAAGATATCGAAGGAGGGAGGAGAGAAAAGTATTCCGCAACCAGAAGTAGTTTCCAAAGAAGCAACCACGGATATTATTTTGCCGGATTCACCTGTTTCGGGTAGCTGTAAAAGGGGACGACCCAAAGGAAATACTAAAGACAAGGAAGAACCTAACGCTGAAAAAAGAGTTAGACCACGTAGGAATACCAAACCTCCAGAACGATATGGTTTCCCACTTAGTGCGGAGGGGTGTGAGATATCGGCGCCATCTAGGCCCAATGAGTTTGTGGCAGAATCTTCGAGAAAGAGTTAGAACGCGCTCGGCACCGCATGCAGATCAGACACATTTGTTCCCATATTGTAGTTGCAGTTCTATATTTGTTGTACAGAAGAATCTCACAGAATAAATTTACATTTACATTAATCAGGTGTAGACATTCGTCCCACTACACCACANTGTCTCAACGTTGGGCTCGATTCACCTGTCCTCGAAACCCGTTGAAGAACGCGGACGAGTTTGCGACGAGCACGTCGTTCCAAACCGTCGTTCCGGACTTGCTTAAAAAAGCTACAGCCTATAAATGCTATAGGTAAACGCCTATTTAGTGACGGATACCGGGAGTCGGGAACGCGTTGTGGAGTTGGGCGTAAATCAACTCCAGTTAAATTGGGACGATGCCGTCTCAAACAGGAACTTTTACCGCCAAAAGGCAAAGAGAGTAGACACTCAAGGTCTTAGTCTCGATAAAAGCCCCCTAACTCGATCGCACTGAACTCAAACCGTTCAATTGCGAGAGGCGAGTACGTCGAACTCGACTGTACGCCGATGCAGATTGTAATTTCTACAATCGGCCGCACAGCGGACTGAAAAGCTCAGACTCGCTGCTCTCAACAATATTTAAGACTGAGAGTACCTCTGTCTTAAATTAACTTCTATGAATAATTCGATCGCTGTACAGAGAAGAAAATTCTGTTTCCAGTCGTATCGAATGTGATCGATAGCGGCGAAGAGAAGCACACTCTTCGACGGTCAATTCGGGAATGAAAATCCATCGGCAATCACAATCGTTCAACCACGATTATTCGCGACTGCGCAAATGATGGAACAGTCCGTCCTTTTCTTGGAAATCAATTTGTCTCGCGCGATTACGTAACTCCTTCGCTATTAGATCGTATGATCGAATTCCGATCACGATCAATATAATAGCGGTATTTCTAAATTTAGAATTCTCTATCCGTGTGCGTGCCGTATAATTGTATTTCTCCGCTCGGGACTCTTACGAGTCGATCGAGCGGGTAGCGGCTTAAGCGATTAACTATTGTTTTCGCATTTCTTATGTTTGATGTTCCGAATTCCCGGAACATCGAATTCCAGCGATTGACGATGCCGTCAATCTTCCAGGAATAAATTGCGAAGTTTCTAGAAGTGCATGTGACTCATGCAGAACCTTCTTTTTTAATCTCGACTTTCTAACAGCTGGCATCATCAAAAATGTGACAAGTGACTTCAAAAAAGTGAACGACAATTTCCGGAAGAGGATTCAATTGGACATTTTGAACACCTGCTCTAAGTGATCTAACTGTGGACACCGCGGACGGGACAATCGCGGTGCATGTTGCACATAGACACTCGCGGACGGGACAATCGCGGTGCATGTTGCACATAGACACTCGCGAACGGGACAATCGTGGTGCATGTTGCACATAGACACTCGCGGACGGGACAATCGCGGTGCGTGTGAATTAAGGAATGTTGGTGTTTATTATCGCGCAGGCTAATTAAATGATTTTTGGTGGCGGTGCTAAGAATGCGAGATTTTTTTGTGGACACTGCGGACGGGACAGTCGCGGTGCATGTGTACTCGTGTGGATATTTCATTTCGGTTCGTAGAAAAGGGCATTCACCCTCCTGACTCGAAAATCCAATAGAGCGAGTTTCGATACGCTCTTGCGGATTGTGCGAGTGATTAGGCTGAATGCCAGGATACATCGTCTTAAAATACTTTTCCATCTCCAGCACCTGAGGTAAGCCCACAAATTTCTTATAGGTACGGCCCTACATTCGGTTATCGACACGCATCGATCGGCGGTGATCAGCTGAGCGTATGCCGAAAACATACGTCGATGCGAGGCGGATCGTCAATTTTAGGGGCAAAAACATTGAGTTTTTAAATGTTAATAACTAATTAACGAAGCCCCAAACTCAATTTTTTCTCTCTTGATTTTCGACTTATTTTCGACCAAAGAACACGTCCTTAAAATATTGCCCACTAGTACGTTTACACCATGTATATGCTTGTATACTTAGGTAAGTTGTCCCCATGAATATGCAAATTTCCTGTCTATTTGAAGAATTATACATTTATAAAATTGACATAAGGGGATTATGGCTAATTATGAGAGAAAAAGGAAGAAAGACAGATTTTCTGAAAATCGATTCTCACGGTTTCGATTCTTGCAGAATTCCCGATTCGATTCTGAATCGGAATCCAAAGAATCGATTCTGCAAGAATCGAAACCGTGAGATCCAGAGAATCGAACATCCCTAATCACGCACAGAGCCCAGTGACGAACACGTCGTGCCACTTATGGTGCTTGGCAATTTTCTTATTCGAAAATATCGGTGGGCCTACAACTGTGACCGGGGTTCCGGGCCGATACCGGTATGCCGTGACGCAGGAAGATGCACCGGACAGAACCAACTAACACCGATTACAACGAATCGTTGCAGAGCGGGTATGATGGTCACGACGTCGTGACCAGCTAACCAGCTGATTTTAATCCGGGAACCAGACGGATTTCTCAACGTCTACCCGGCTTTAATCCGCTTTACGAATTCTGAGAACTTTCTCGAAAATTCGGCTGGAATACTTGTACATCAGTAGACGCACCGGTAAGGAGTAATAAATCCGCGGTACGCGTATGATTGCCGATACACGGCTCTCTGTCTTTGACTATACGCGACTCTCTCGCACTCGTACTCCGGGCGTACACACGCCCGTATGAGTCACTGTTCGGGATACATAAGAAATGGATCGCTATTTCTTAATCACCGAACAATTACAATAATAGGTCTAACGGACCTTTTCATTTAAAATTCTCACGGACACGTAATTATTTAATATCTCGATGAATTGGCTGACCGCTAATTCCTCCGAACAAAGTCTCCGATAATATGCATTATCTGCGGAGGCGCATGTATCTCATGCGGACCCCTCCGACTTATACGTATTTTTAACAGCTATTAAGGACCAGAAATTCTATGAGCGCGGGATAAACCCGAAATTACTTTCTTGCCAACCCAATAGTACAAAAGGTATGTATGTTGGACCGGAGTGCGAAAGCTTTTTAGAATCATTAGAGTTGGAATCTGCCCAACAAGTTCGGTCGAAATGTTTGGAATTTTATATGACTGCAGTTCGAGAGATGCTTGTACGTCTACCTGCAGATGATCCATTTTTTCAAAAATTAATTTTTTCGAGTCCAAAAATAGCTTTGTGACGAAGCATATCGTATCCGTCCCCGCGTTAGGACCCTTGGTAACCTGCCACTGGCCCAACACAGCGAGCCTCCCGGAGATGACGCTAGACGGCGTCGCCCGGGACGGCCTTCTCGCGCCCATTAATCACGCTCGCGACTTAATAAGCGGTCCGCGAACCGCTATTAGGTGACCTCAGGTTACAGCAAACGGATAAGCCATAGGTAATATTCTCGAAGTAAATAATCAGGTCACCTGGGTGGATGCGAGCTTCCCCCGGTGTAGGAATAAAGAGGCCCGAACGCGCTTAGTTCTTGTTCGGGGGAAGGAACCTCAATACGTGAGGACGTGCCTTCCACGAACAGTGGTCCGCCTGCTCTTGTCACGAAGCGTGGTGACAAGAGCAATTCGAGGCCACCCGGCTACCATTTGGGTAAGCCTATACGGGTGTTCGAAGCTCGGGAAGAGCACGCTATCATTCGGATAGCGGTGCCCATTAGTTTCACGGCCCGCATCACGGGCACAATAACGAATCGCCAAGAAAGATCCGGCAGCGGCCGGATCCCGTGTCGCGTAGTATTAGCGGTAGGATATAAGTTAGGTTAAGATCGCGGTATATGCCAGAGTCGCAATCGTGACCCTGCATTTTCCTTCGCGTAGTCGTAGTATCTATTCGCGCATGCGATGTACATATTCGCGTAGAAGTAAGTAAGTCTCTTTTATTGTAAAGCCTCCACGGAAGGGAGTTCGGCGTGAATCTTGTGATTCAGGGAATCAGCTGAACGATGCTTTGAAACCGATGAGGACTCGGACAGAGTCGCGGGTTAAGAGACGAAAAACCGAACTGTCATACAGGCCCCGATGGCCAAGCTTTGATGGAAAAGCTAAAGAGTCAGCATCCTAATTTTCTTTAATCATTTCGACATGTCCTGGTTTTCTTATGCATCTCGAAATGCCTTAATTATGTCGAAACGCTTAGTCGCCGTTTCGACATGCTCTACATTTCGAGCGCATCGCGAACCGATGACCTAATGTGTCGAAATGATTAGTCGCCATATTCCAATACTCGCTGACTGTTACCGAGCGCGTATTACGAAAGCGACAAATGACAAGGCTATAACAGTAGGATACTCCTGATATCAAGCTAATTGGAAGTAACAAGGAAGCGAAAGAAACGAGACTTGAAATGAAATTCTTTGTTATGAAATGCAGTCTATGCTCTCTAATAGTTACAAATACTGGTCAACTCTTAACAGTAAGAGAATTTCTTCTTCGCAGTGAAACCGCGGGGAAAAGGTAAAGTTATTACTAACTCACTCACAAAACAGAGACAGGGCGTTCGGCTGCACGAGAATTCTGAACTAGACTAATCCAAAGGGCTATGGTTTTAAACCCAAATGAGGTCGTCGCCCGGAGTGGGAGACGCGAGGTGGGAAGCGCGAGGTCACTATCTCTCTCGCTCCCCTGTGACACGTCAC
>NW_017179589.1:0-605 GCF_001652005.2 Ceratina calcarata
AAGGGTGTAAGTTTATCCTTCGGGGAGATTCCTCGATTATAGCCGGGTTACGGCTAGGAGGAGTCGGCCTTCCGGTTTCAGGACAATATTGCCGCCTTGTTTCGACCGTGGGAGATTGCGAAATCTCCAATCTCCACGGCGCGGCGTGTTTTCTTTACTGGTACAGCTGTGGTTAATTGGTAGGCCGGCAGAAGAAACGCGGACGCAAACGCTTTAATCACCGTTAATATCAGCGCAAAATAAGACCAGCTGAGTACGTAACCCTGTGGCACGTAGATGGAGGAACACAGGAGAAAAGTGCATCGACTTTTGTATTGCGGATAGCTTAAGCGCGTCTAACGTTACAGTAAAACGACACGGGGGGCTCGCGTTTATAATTCACGCGACCGCGTGTCCATGCGAGCGCGAGACTTTTGTTTCACGTCACCCTGAATCACGTTTCCAACGCACGGGAGCTAAGTGTGAAAGTTGCGAACGAGCTACCGTTAACCAGGCTCGTTCCGACTCGATCTTATTTTATACTAAAATATGTCAGCTATTTGCACTCGACGAATGAAGATTTTGTATGTTTAAAGGATGCAGAATATTTAGCACTGTTTTTAATA
>NW_017179590.1:0-605 GCF_001652005.2 Ceratina calcarata
TTTTATTCATATTGTGTATTGAAATTTTTGATTCAATTCTCTTTGAAAAAACTGAAGTGATGATGGTGTCGAAAACCGTACGAAAAGGAAATGTAAGAAAAGAATGATATTCCTAATTCTTGACAAAAAGGAAGAGTTACGAGGCGTGTCGCATTCGATTTCAGCCGGTCACTTTCCTGGCAATTGGCTAAACGCGTGGAGCGCGTGTGAATTTAATTGAGAGGACTCTCCTCCAGCCCGGATACGACAAAGAGCCATTCGACGGACCGTACTACAAAAGCCGAAAGACTAAATCGAGGTACAATGAACCTGTGTCGCGAGTGTCTGTTAGGGACGCGAGATTCACTTACATAATCTGTGAATATCGAGGATGAGTCACCGGCAGAAAACGACAGAATCCCATAAACGACACCTTCCAATAACTCGTTTATACAATTCTCAACAGTCGTACAATGTGTATAGCTTTTTATCAAATGATTCGATGAGACTCAATGATCGAAATAATTACAATTGATCAATTTTTTATGATAAGGCATTATAGAATATTATATTACAGAATATTATAACATAGAATTACTGCAGAAGAAATAAATTCAATAGCATAA
>NW_017179591.1:0-605 GCF_001652005.2 Ceratina calcarata
TAAAAGCGTTACCAATTGAACGATTACTTCTAAACGATCCCTCGCCAACTGATTTGCTACAATTTATCAATCCAATTCAATTCGATTCAATTTTACCCTCCTACTTCACACCCACCTGTCTCTCAAATACGAAATCTCTCGCACAGGAAAGGAAAGGGGAATAAAACAGAATACAATAATTCGTACCGACCACCTTTACAACCTTCTCATCATTCATTCATTAATTTATTTATTTATTTATTCACACGAATACATCATCCTCCCTCGATCATTGAGAATAAGTTTAATCAACGATCCTTATCTCCCCTCTTCTCAAATCCGGTCGATTCGCTCCGCAGTCCAGCTCGATTCCCATCCAAGTTCTCGTTCAAGCGCTGATCATCTACCGTCACAACCAGCACCCCTCGTCTCCAGCTCCTTGATTCGTCGTTCCTTGACCAGGGATCTTCTTTACAACCGGCTCGTCTCAAACATCCTCCTCTTTTTCAAAAACGCTTGAAATAAAATAAAATCAGTCATGGTCCATAACGGACCGAGTCTGTATCTTTGGTATACGAGTGATACTCTCGTAATGCCTGTGTTTCGAGCGGCATCCCCGGTCGTCT
>NW_017179592.1:0-605 GCF_001652005.2 Ceratina calcarata
GTATAATTCTTTGAAAAAAAAAAACATGCATAGAGATTGCAGTTATAATTTGCAAAACGACTGAGGCTGAGATCATCGACAAAAAAGTTTGTCCCCGCTCCCCGATGATCATTAAAGCTCCTGACTGCGATCGATCCTCATTTCCTCGACCCAAAAAATGAACGAAACCACCGCACAGCGGCGAGTCCCATTTAGCACGCGCGCGAGTCTTTGGCGCCGGGAATAAAGCGACGGAAACGATCCCTGCTGACAAAGCTGACGAGGCTGCCGTGCCAAGTCCAGTGGCATGCGAGCCTGTTACAAAAGCCGTAGAGAAGAAAGGACGGACGAGAAGAAGAAGCGAAAAAGGACGAGAGGTGGCCATCGACTGTTTATAAATGCGCGGCGGCGACGTCCGACGTCGGATTACAGATTCGACCTGCGTTCAACGACAGCGTGTCCACGGCGTGAATGCACGAGCGTGAACGTATGTACTTCTGTTCACGTGTCACCGGATCGACAAAAAGTTTAGACCAACATGCATAATAATAGATCCTCTAAATTAAACTGAATTCTTCGTATAAATAATCCACAGTTGGATTTGTTATATTAAGACAATGCTTGAA
>NW_017179593.1:0-605 GCF_001652005.2 Ceratina calcarata
AAAAATGGCACAGGGCCAACGATCTGGAAACATACGCAGGTGTGTTTCCTCCTAAGGCACGTGAGGCCGAGAACGGAACCGAGGCAGGAAGTACACGCGTGGGGCTGGACGATTAGCGATGCGTGGCTCGGTTCATCAGCTTCGAAACGGAGGCGTCGCGTCGCGTGGTGGAAAGAAGAAGGCGCCGGAGCGGAGGAACGAACCCGAGCATTGGGATGCACGAGCCACCGGGCATGGGTGACGTTAATGGCAGAACGTCGTTACACAATGGGCCGGTGTATCAAACCATATTAAACAATAGCTTCGGGTGTAGCTTGTGTAGGGGGGCCGGAAGCAGAGGAGGAACCATGGAACGAGTAAACCGAGCTCCCCTCTCATTGTCGAGATGCTCCGTGTCGCGGATAGTCAGTCTGCCCATTCTACTTCCCTCGTTCAGTGCCGTTCATTTTTTATTTCGCATAATTACAGTTCAGTGAAAATAGCCACGTTCTAAGAGGCAAGTGTTTATGAAAAATTATTGTAGAATAAAAAAACATTGTTTCAAAGTTTTCATTGAAAAATAAATACTTTCTTCAGGATTGCTATTAAAAAATACAGTATTAAAT
>NW_017179594.1:0-605 GCF_001652005.2 Ceratina calcarata
ATATTTACCAATATAAAACTTTACCAAGACCTTAATTTTTAAATAAATCATTGTGCAGAAGTGTTCGACCAAACTGAAGTATTATGTTCCGTTTTTTCATTAACTCTGTACGCTAACGTCAGTCTGCAAGTACATGTAAATACAGCTAATATACAGTCGGTTATAAAAATACATATTGGGATATTGGACACCTCTTAAAATAGTGATAACGTCTTAATAACTAATTTTACTTTAGTTAACAATTTTTTTTAGACGTCAAAATGTTTGAGATAATGTGTAAGAATTCTTTCTCATTGCTATTAGGATCAGAACCGCCAAGATAAAACTAAAGATTACAATTTTTGGGTCTGTGTTAAAAATTTAAAACATACTTTTTGTAAATTTAAGTGCGTTATGCGCACACGTGTCCACAGTTTTGGATAGTACTGTTATGGACTGCAACCGATTAAAAATGAAGGAAATCGTAGCTTTGGACAACTTTCGCTCTATTATTGGACTAAATTGAAAGCTATTCATATTTCAATAGCTCTAACTTTTTTATGCTTTAATCGATTCAGATGAAAGTTTGCACATACCTGTGTATAACGCACATAAATATAGAAAAG
>NW_017179595.1:0-605 GCF_001652005.2 Ceratina calcarata
ATCCCGATGGTCAGGCACTTATCCGGGTTGACTGCTAACCCACACTCCTGAAGGTACACCACGGTCGTATTTATCAGATTCTGTAGTCCGCCAGGTGTCGTGGCAAAGAGGAAGAGATCGTCGGCGAATGCGGCGGCGTTGACACACGCCCCTCCAATCCTGCATCCGATATCAGGCGAGAGTCTCTTCAGTAGTTGATGCATGACCATATTGAAGATGACCGGTGATAGTGGGTCGCCTTGTTTGACGCCTCTCTTCGGCAGAATTGGCTCTGACTTCCATTGGTGACCCTCAAGAACTGTAGTTCCTTCTCTGTATACAGTGTCCATGTATTCTATGAATTCCTTCGGGCATCCAAGTGTTCGTAGCGTGGTGGATATAGCCGCATGTGATACGGAGTCGAAGGCTTTTCGAACATCCAGTGACGCCAGATACACGTTCTTGAAGCGGCGATGATGGTACTTCAGTATCATGTCCAGTAGAAAGGTGTTGTCTCTACAACCGTCTGTGTCGCGAAAGGCGCGCTGTCTCGGGTCGATTTCAATGGCCGCTGATAGTCGCGCGGCAAGTATTTTATGGAGACATCTTGTTAAGACAGATGGAAT
>NW_017179596.1:0-604 GCF_001652005.2 Ceratina calcarata
TGAGTAACGGGCGCATATCGCTACTGTGTGGTCTAATTCGCATGGTGTTTCGGGTAGCATTCGCGGTAGCAGATGTATACTATTAGGTGTATACTATTAGGTTATAGGTTTATTAAGTGGTGTAGCACTCTAAGGTTTAAACCCGCCTACCTATCCTACTTATGTAACTGGGAAATAACGTGGCGGTCCGACGTCGGTTGTTCAGACCACATAATATATAACGATTGTTAAAAATTCGTATAAGTCGGAGAAGTCAGCATGAGATACATGCGCCTCCGCACGTAATGCATATGTACGGAAACTCAGTTCGGAGGAATTAGTGGTCAGCTAATTCCTTGAGTAATTAAATAATTACGTGTACGCGAAAATTTTAAATAGGAAGGTCCGTTCGATCGATTATTATTGTCGTTCGGGGATTAAGAAATTGTTGATCCATTTCTTATATTCCCCGATCGGAGACTCATACGGACGTGTATACGCCCTGAGTACGAGTGCGAGCGAGTCGCTTATAGGAAAAGAGAGAGAGCCGTGTATCGGCAACCATACGCATACCGCGAATTATTATTACTCCTAACCGGTGCGTCTACCGATGAACACGTATTCC
>NW_017179597.1:0-604 GCF_001652005.2 Ceratina calcarata
ATATCATTTTTCCGTATGAAAGGGCTTAGATCCACGTCTCTCCCGGACTAAATAAAACCTTCATAAGATATGCATGAGACGTGGTGGTACGTGAATCGCGGCATGACAAGAGGCAGTGCAAGATTCGATCGGTTTTCATTACCTGATATATCTTCCGGGGGATTAAAAGTAAAAGAATTACCATTTATCTTCATCAACTTACAACTTCCTCCTTGCATGAGCTCGTCTACGCTTAATCGATATCTGGGGACATTCGTCGAGACTGTCTTCCATCCGCTCGTTCGACCATGAAACTAACATCCTGCAACGGGGTTGCAAGAAACGTCCATTATCGCTGTACAGTTTTTTTACCCACGACAACTTTTTAGCCTAGGTACCGTGAATTCAAATGAAATTCCGCCATCTGCTATTCCACTTAAATTCCGCGTATACCATTAACGATCGTTCGACGATGAATTAAAACAGATGTTTACTTAGGACGTTTGCAAAATAATCTTTTAATATTTCAATTGGGTAGCGGAAAATAAAATTTGAGATCGTAATAAAAACTCGACAGGTTGAGTGAGCGACGATATGGACGAGGATGAAAACGAGTAAGGTAAAA
>NW_017179598.1:0-604 GCF_001652005.2 Ceratina calcarata
TGTCAGAACCTGAAACGAAAAAAGACGTACCTGTAGAAACGATAAAAGAAGGATTGAAACAAGAAGATGGAACTAGAAGCGATGAACATAGTACTATTGAAAAGGAGACAGAAGTAGAACAATTAGAAATAAAATCTGAAGTGGAATCCATGCCTGAATTTGCTCCAGATACGAAGCCTGAGAAACAGGCAACTACAAAAAAGGGTAAAGGAAAATCCAAAGGTCAGAAGATGGAAACTGTTCTAAAACAGACGACAAAGACATCAACTGAGGAGAAGGAATTACCTGAATCTGAAACGAAAGGGGAAGTACCGGTAGAAATAATAAAGGAGAAATTGAAACAAGAAGTGATAACAACAACTAAAGAGGAAGACAATATGGTTGGAGACGGAAAAATGGATGTTCTCTTAGAACTAACATCTGAAACTCCGATTGAAGAGAAAAAATTACTTGAATTCGAAATGAAAGATGGAGGATCGATAGAAATCACGAAGAAAGAATTGGAACAAGAAGGCGGTAATATACTTGAAGAGAAAGAAACCGCAACAATGCCTGAAAAAGAAAAATTATTAGAAGAACCTAAAAATGAAACTTCTTCATCTAT
>NW_017179599.1:0-2348 GCF_001652005.2 Ceratina calcarata
ACTTCGTCAGCTCTGTCGACAGAGGCCGCGATGCCCTGCTGCTTGTCGCTGACACGGATCCATAAAAAAACTCCAAATTGCCATGAGGTGAAAACAGATTCGCATCGTGAAGTGACGAGAGCGATATGGAGATCGGAGAGGGCACCCCAGCGCTTGCAGTTGGTAATGCAGATTTAAAGCCAACTAAAGTGCAGAAACCACCGCCTATTTATATTGTCAATCAGACGCTAGCTGCAATAATTAATCTTTGTAAAGCACTTTCGCTTTCAAAAACGAACTTGACAATCAAAGAAGTCATTTCAGGTAATCATACGATTTTTTTTTAACAAAATTGAAAACTACCATAAAGCAAAGGATCAATTAATAAAGGATAACTTCTTACATTACTCCTACACCCCGAAAGCTAATAAGCCGAAGTCCATAGTTATTAAGGGCATAAAAGACTCTCGAAGAAATTAAGCAAGAGCTTTCCGAACTACGAATGACGAACGTATCTATTATTAACCTAAGTAAATTTGTTTTCAACAAGAGCAATCCAGACGCGTATCACCTGTTATTACAATTAACAGCAGACAGCCAGACTTAAAAGATTTAAAATAAAAAATCTTGCATTCCAAAGAATGGGAGTTCCTTAGGAAACCATTATTTTACCAGTGTAAAAGATGTCAACGCGTGGGCCACGCCAGCCGCAGCTGCAACTTGGCATTTAGATGTGTAAAGTGCGCTGAATCCAAGATTACGGTTATTAACGATAGAAAAAATTTAAAATGCGCCAACTGCGGCCAGAACGGACATCACGCATCATATAAGGGATGCCTTTACTTAAAGTTCGCCTTATCCCAAAACACAGTAACACAAAATAACAAAAAGAACATCGTAAATAATATTGATGCATTGTCGTCGGTCGACCGGAAGAATGTGTCGTTCGCCCAAGCCTTGCAAAGGAAGACAACAGAAAAGCAGCAGTTCCATTAATGCACAGAGACATACAGGAGCAACCGTACTAGATGCAGTTTCAGCCTAACAATCGGAGACAACCTATTTCCGGTGTAGACGACACTCAAGATGACAGCTCTTTAGTACGTTCACCTATATGGGAAACGAAATTCAAAAACGAGATTCTAGTCACAATCAACTCGCAACTTAACCCGATCCTAGCGCAAATAGCCAATAATTCACAAAAGATAGATTATATCTTAGGTACATTCTGTAATAATCAATATGAATAATTCGCCACTTCAATAGTGTTTCTTAAAAATTGTAGTAATTAATGCCAACTCCATTCGCTCAAATAGCAGAAGACATGATCTTTACAGAACATATCTCAAACATATAATCATGACGCTCTGTTTATATTTGAAACTAAACTCAATACTAATTATAAAATTGCTTTTAAAGAGTTTTGTTAGATCAGATAGGTGCAATTCAAACATGGGCGGTGGAACCGCGATCATGATTCGTAACGGAATTCCATTTGAAAGTATTAAACACCCGTCGTCTGAAAGCAATGCGATCTCAGAATATACAATACTTAAGTTAATTACACAAACTTAATAAGTACCTATGCGAATTACGATAACCGTAGTTTATTTACGCAAGAACTCAACCACCTGTTCAATGAACTCAACTTGTATTCTGAAAATTCTTATTACATATTAGCGGAGGATCTAAATGCCAGAAGGATTGCCTGGGGAGATCATACTGATAACCCCAGAGGAAAATATTTAAAAAGCTGGGAGGAAAATTATAGTATTCAGTATAAGGTTAATTTCATAACAGCATTAAATCCCAAGTTCATCGCGGCCGGTTCGTTCTTGGATATGTGTATTGCAGATGCAAGACTGAATTTGTTGAACAGCGTTAACGGCAAAATTCCCACACTGTCCTACGACAGTGATCATGATGCAATATCGCTACAATTCTCGTTACCGCGTAATGACATGATGTTGGAATCCACGGATTCAACACTGAGATTCAATTATAAGTGGACGAACTGGAACAGGTTTGCTAACAAAATTACACGATTGCCCTATAGACATTATTGATAATGATAGAAAACTGACGATTCCGGAAATTGATAGCAGTCGGAAAAAGGCGATAATACTTACGGTTTTTGTAATAGATTACAGTGTTTTAATCGTGATCTCCTTTTTTTTTATAATCTCTTCCTTCAATCCCAGGTAGTTGTAAGTTTCATTGCTTGAATAACGAATCTTGTCAAAAAAATAGTGTTGAAATAAAGAGGAAGAAAGAAAATATTTTTTGTGAAATTGCTTTTCTTTGAACCTTTCCTTGAGTTTTAGATCATAAGTTTGTCCTTAAGAAAAAAAATCGTAGTAGTTATTATT
>NW_017179599.1:4206-7659 GCF_001652005.2 Ceratina calcarata
CCTTTGTACTGTGCAATTTTGTTCTAAGAAACATTTTTGTAAAACTTATCGTTTAGAAAATATTTGAGGTGGTAATAGTTATTGCCCCACCCTGTATACGGGGTGTCCCAAAACTAGTGTAAGGAATTTTAATGGGAGATTCCTGACATGATTTCAAACAACATTTTCCTTAGCGGAAAAGTTGTCCGAGGCGAGATTGAGGAGTTAATAACAAAAAACCTCGACCAATGAGAACGCTCTGTTGACGTGAGCTCCGACTCGGAAACGTTGGCTCCGATCCGGCCGCCCGGCCTTTCACACGTTTGAACAAACGCTCCGCTCAATACGAAGTGTTTAACAAACTACATGAATAACAATGCAAGGAAATTGTTGTTCGTGCGTTATTATGAATAACAATTAATACACTTAATCGTTATTCACGTGGAATGGATGGTGAAATGATAGATTGTTGATAATTGATGCATGATGATAGGATAAATGAGGAATTAACAAGTCATGGGCAATATTGAATATAAAAGAAAATGAAAAAACTATAGAGATTAGACTTATTCATTCGCAAGTGCACCTGCTCACGATAGGTCACGGTCAATGGGTCTTTGCTGCTCGCAGGTAAGCCACAGCTGATCTTCTGTCCAGGGAAGGAACCCCGCACGATCACGGTCACTCTACACTTAAAAATTTTCAAACACTTAGACTGTTGTTTCTGCACTCTAACATTAAACGTCTCCGAAAGGAACCGACTGTTTTTCATTCACAAAATGAATTTCACTATCTGCGAACTACACGATGCGCAAAGGGCGCGACTCGATCGAAAATGTTTTTAGCATCCCTGAAAGAAACCCGACCTTCGATTCCTTATAATATTTACAACATTCCCCACGTGCTGAACACCCGATACCTCCACGACTTACACCTACCAACCGTCGACGCCTGGATTGCCTTTTGCCGTAGCCGTAGACACATCGTACGCAGGTAAAAACTATGCCATAATTCGTACGAAAGAACTTTCGCCGGCTTATTATTTTCGATTTCCCTTACCGTGTAACTAGTTGAACGCGTAAAATACGACCCGCCGGTATGCACTCCATCTAGCATTAGTGGTAACTAAAGGTAGAAGGACATCTTTTACTACGTTCAACTAGTCACAGGTACTTATTATTATCGAACACGTGTTTTTAATGAACGAACCTTGTCTAATACTTAGTGTCAGCCTCGGGAGCCGCAAGACGTGGACGACGGGGGGAGGGTCAGTCCCCCTTAGCCACTTATGTAAAAAGGTAGTCGGATTGGCAGGTCACCTGTCGTAGATATGTCTCGAGCGGCTAAGACGTATCGGTTGCGAGATACTCCGGTTATCGAGCTAAGTAGGAAAGAATTCAGGATGTGCAAAAAGAAACTTGAAACGAATTTAAGGATGGTTACAAACTTGTCTATATTCTCAAGTACTCGTACAATGTTCTTTATAAATGGTTAATTCTTACGCAAAGAGAATTCCTACTCCGATTCACGCAGCAGAGTCGCGGGGAAAATCTAAGTCTAAACTTACACGAAAATTCTCAGCGGGGTGAGACAGCGTTTCCACGTTCTAGAACTCTGAATCCAGACTAATCCAAAGGGCTTTTTTCCAATATGGCGATGGTTTGTTGAAGGAGGGGGGCTCCAATAACATCCCGAGCTGTAGGTTCAGCCCTTTTTACGCCAGATGGAGTCTCCTTCTAGTTCCCTCCCTGCTGACCTAAGCCAGCTTACCGGAAGACATGAGTATGAGTATGTTGTTAGCTTCTTCAAGTGGCGGTATGTTCAAATGTGCGACTTGATGTAGATGGTGGAAAAGTTTCAAAAAGCCACCATAGAAAATTAAGTTTGGCAGAATAAGATGGAGATTCTCGGTCGGGTGAAAACCGGAATTTTGGCCTGGACCAGGGTGAGGTGCATGCACCGCGACCAGGACGACGATTTGGAAGTGAGAGAAAAATGAGTACAAGTCAAGGGGATAAGATTGATACCCTGTGACTAACACAACCTCTTGCAGGAAAAGATTTAAACAAACGTATAGCAGATGCATACAGGACATCAAGCGAAATAATTATAAATAATGTTAGGTATTATAATACAAGCGAATGAAGGCTAAGGTAATTAGGAAAAAACGTTAAGAATAATTGTTAAAAATACGTATAAGTCGGAGGAGCTGCATTGTGTATCATGCGTCTCCGCACGTATTATACAAATCCGGAATTTTATCCGACGAAGAAATTAACGTTTAGTTAGTCAGTCGATAGATCAATATATTATATGTTTGCGAGAATTTAAAATAAACGAGACGGTTAAGCCAGATTGTTATGGCAAATTTCTTATAACTCGCGGTCTATTTCTTATAGCCGCGAGCCGTGACTCATCGAGGCGTGTATACGCCTGGGTTACGAGTGCGAGAGAGACGCGTAGTATTTAGATAGAGAGCGCGTATCGGTACTTCGAACCGCGAACGGTTTCGAAGAATTCATTGTCGTGTGAGAAGGTATCGTATGCGTACCGTCGTCTGCGAAGGCTCTCGCTAGACGAAATTAATCCGCTTTATGACGTAGAAGGAATTCCGTCTCCTAGCTGGATTTCAATCAGCTGTTCGCTGCGTATTATTAAATCCTAATTTCCAGTGCAATATATCGGTAAAGATATATTGCACCGAGAGGATTTCTCTCTTCCCCTCGATTCTAAATAATCGAGAGATACTCGAAGGCGTCTCCTTCGAGTTTTGTAAATAGCGAGTCTCGCTGGTAGAGCAGTGCAATTCGATCGGGACCGTTTAAAGTCGGAAGCCCTTTGCCTGTGTGGTGATCGGAATTGCAGCTTGTCACGGCGTCGTCGTGGTCACATACCCGCTCTGCAACGTTCAGTTGTAACCGGTGTTACGCCTGGTGCTGACCGGTGCATCCTCCTGCGTTACGGCATACCGGTATCGGCCCGGGACCCCGGTCGCAGTTGTAGGCCCACCGAGGTTTTCCTTAGGGAATTTAAAACAGTACCAGAGAGGCGCGACGTGGTCGTCACCGAGCTCCCTGCGAATTGTATTTCGCAGTGCACCAGCGTGAGCTGTTAAGGAAACAGTTCGGAGTGCTTACAACACTCCGACTTTTCTAAGACAGCGCTGTTACAAATTATTTGCGGCACGAGAGGAAGAGTTGTACTCTGATCGTGCCGCCGCAATTATACGGCAGTCCACGCCACTTTAATCATATTCGTTTCCCTCTAGTTTCAGAAATTAATAAGGAAGAGACAGGGTGAAGTGCACCGGGGACAGGAGTTTATATTCTGATCCGTCTCGATTTTGTATTGAATACTCCTTAGTTTAATTGAATAAACGGTATTTGGGTTTAAGGGAAATCGACGGCGTGCATTTTATTTTACAAACCCGATTCTCTATTCCCGGCAGTTTAGTTTAGGGCACCATCCCTAACA
>NW_017179599.1:9004-11444 GCF_001652005.2 Ceratina calcarata
GAGATCATGCGGAAGCTACGAGGGTATCTGTGAGTCCACGTCATTTTATTTTGTTCTCGCGAGTAATTGCATGTAATTATCCGGCCCGTCCTCCTGGATTGCGCGGACCGCGCAAGGGGGGCGGTATGTTAAAAATACGTATAAGTCGGAGGAGCTGCATTGTGTATCATGCGTCTCCGCACGTATTATACAAATCCGGAATTTTATCCGACGAAGAAATTAACGTTTAGTTAGTCAGTCGATAGATCAATATATTATATGTTTGCGAGAATTTAAAATAAACGAGACGGTTAAGCCAGATTGTTATGGCAAATTTCTTATAACTCGCGGTCTATTTCTTATAGCCGCGAGCCGTGACTCATCGAGGCGTGTATACGCCTGGGTTACGAGTGCGAGAGAGACGCGTAGTATTTAGATAGAGAGCGCGTATCGGTACTTCGAACCGCGAACGGTTTCGAAGAATTCATTGTCGTGTGAGAAGGTATCGTATGCGTACCGTCGTCTGCGAAGGCTCTCGCTAGACGAAATTAATCCGCTTTATGACGTAGAAGGAATTCCGTCTCCTAGCTGGATTTCAATCAGCTGTTCGCTGCGTATTATTAAATCCTAATTTCCAGTGCAATATATCGGTAAAGATATATTGCACCGAGAGGATTTCTCTCTTCCCCTCGATTCTAAATAATCGAGAGATACTCGAAGGCGTCTCCTTCGAGTTTTGTAAATAGCGAGTCTCGCTGGTAGAGCAGTGCAATTCGATCGGGACCGTTTAAAGTCGGAAGCCCTTTGCCTGTGTGGTGATCGGAATTGCAGCTTGTCACGGCGTCGTCGTGGTCACATACCCGCTCTGCAACGTTCAGTTGTAACCGGTGTTACGCCTGGTGCTGACCGGTGCATCCTCCTGCGTTACGGCATACCGGTATCGGCCCGGGACCCCGGTCGCAGTTGTAGGCCCACCGAGGTTTTCCTTAGGGAATTTAAAACAGTACCAGAGAGGCGCGACGTGGTCGTCACCGAGCTCCCTGCGAATTGTATTTCGCAGTGCACCAGCGTGAGCTGTTAAGGAAACAGTTCGGAGTGCTTACAACACTCCGACTTTTCTAAGACAGCGCTGTTACAAATTATTTGCGGCACGAGAGGAAGAGTTGTACTCTGATCGTGCCGCCGCAATTATACGGCAGTCCACGCCACTTTAATCATATTCGTTTCCCTCTAGTTTCAGAAGTTAATAAGGAAGAGACAGGGTGAAGTGCACCGGGGACAGGAGTTTATATTCTGATCCGTCTCGATTTTGTATTGAATAATCCTTAGTTTAATTGAATAAACGGTATTTGGGTTTAAGGGAAATCGACGGCGTGCATTTTATTTTACAAACCCGATTCTCTGTTCCCGGCAGTTTAGTTTAGGGCACCATCCCTAACAATAATGATTAAAATGATGATATGAGCAAATTAAAGCTAGATAAATAGATAAAATTAAATTGCAAACCATGTCGATGAGACAGACTCCAGGGGAGGAGAGGAGGTGACGCCACATCACCATTCTGACAGCGCGCAGATGAACAGCAAAAAATAATATTGAGCTTATTGGAATTTAGTCGATAATGGAAATTTAACTTTGATTTTGTACGGAATTGTATGTCTGTTAAGTTTGGTCAGGTCTCTGATGAGTTTATTGTTTGGAACGTCAGTGCTGAAGCTTTCACTTAACGCTCAATGTATTCCCCTATAAGAGGAGTGCCAGCCCTCCTGCATAGCTCCGAGATGCTAGTTTTCCAGGGAACCCGAATGATTGACTTAAGTATTTTATTTTGCACTCTTTGCATTTGAATCTTTCTGGTTTTTGAAATGCAATCCCACCACACTAGCGCTCCATAAGTATTCGTATATACAGGGTGTCCCAGAACTAGTGTTAGGCCTTGAAATGGGGAGGAGCCATGGTGATTTTAAACAACTTTTTCCTTTGCAAAAAAGTTGTCCGAGGCGTGGTAATCGAATTATTAACAAAAACTCTCGACGAATCAGAGCGCGAGTATACAAGGCGGGCAGGAGCGAGGTAACCGCCTCGTGCGTTGTCGCGGCCGTACGTCGCGCTCGTGACGGGAGCATAGGATGAAAGAAATGTTACATGCAAAAATGAACTAACAAATTGATTAAATGTGAAAGGAAAGAAAGAGATTAGTCGTTAACCCTTTGAGTGCTATGGGCGCACATATGCGTCCAACGAAAGTCATCGCTGTAGACTATGGACGCAAATACGCGCTTAGCAGATGTCATCAGTATAGACTATGGACGCAAATACGCGTCTGGCAAAAATGATCAGGATACACCATATCAATGCAGAAAATGCGACGTATATATATATATACACTATTCCATTGTCTATGTGTATGTGTATATATATACATATATATGTACTATTCCATTGTCTATGTGTATGTGTG
>NW_017179599.1:13527-24843 GCF_001652005.2 Ceratina calcarata
AAGTGAGTTAGAATCCGAGAGCGGCAGTGGAATTGTTCTGCGAACAGTATTCCGATCGGAGCTAAGTATTAAAATGAAAACGTGTATGCAAATTTTCAATTGCAAAGTTCAATGTGACAGTGGATTTGTAAAATGAAGAGTGGCAGTGAATTTGGGAAGTGTAAAAGTGACAATTTTTGTTTTGTGAAAATTTACCAGTGGGAAAGTGACAATGATCGTAATGATAAAGAAAAAATCGTCGGGTGCAGGTCATTGACTTTCTCCAAGCATCAGCTGCTGCGAGCCATGTGGCCTATCTTCGAGTGCCGAAGGTCGACCCATTGACCCATTGACGTTCTTCTACGAGCAGGTGCACTGACCAACGAAGAAGTAAGTTCAACTCTGATTTTTTTCGCATTTTTCATAATTTTACGTACTCTGTAATTTGTAAATTTCTTAGTTATTTCATTCAGTATGTTACATTCGTTCAGTGAACGTAATTAACGACTAATCTCTTTCTTTCTTTTCACATTTAATCAATTTGTTAGTTCATTTTTGCATGTAACATTTCTTTCATCCTATGCTCCCGTCACGAGCGCGACGTACGGGCGCGACAACGCACGAGGCAGTTACCTCGCTCCTGCCCGCCTTGTATACTCGCGCTCTCATTCGTCGAGAGTTTTTGTTAATAACTCGATTACCACGCCTCGAACAACTTTTTTGCAAAGGAAAAAGTTGTTTAAAATCACCATGGCTCCTCCCCATTTCAAGGCCTAACACTAGTTCTGGGACACCCTGTATATATTATATCCGTATGTCGCATACAGATTCTGTATATAGAGAGTCTAATGTTTCTGCTTAAATGCGACGAGGCAATGTTTATGGTACTTTGAGCGCACCCGCCACCTTCATAGTTTTTAGGCTACGATCTGACATAGCTGGTATCCAGGTGAGCCTGGAGTCTAAAGTCACACCCAGGTAGGTCACCCTATCAGACCAGTTAATTGGGATACCCTGGACATCAAGGGAGCACGGAGGTCGATCATGTTTTCTAGAGGACACAATGGCCTCAGTTTTATCAGCGTTAAGGGACAGTTTCCATTTGGCAAAAAAGTCGACAATTTTCTGAATGTACTCTTGCATACGAGTACAGGCGGCCCAGAGTTTAGTAGACGATGTCAGCAAGGCAGTGTCGTCCGTATATAATGTCAAGGTGCAATTAATTTTTGATGGTATATCATTTACATAAATATTAAAGAGGATTGGCCCAAGTATGGATCCTTGGGGCACTCGCACTAGTACGCTCCTGGTAGTCGAGGCAATCCCATCAGCTTTAACATAGAAGGTTCTTTCAGAAAGGTAGTTGAATATCATTAGAACTGTTTTATGATGAAAACCGAAAAGATGGAGTTTATACACGAGAGTGTGGTGCCACACTGAATCGAAAGCTTTAGCTAAGTCAAGCAGAACCATTACTGTAGACCTATTGGTATTTAAAGAATTAGCGATTTGTTGGGCTATTCTAGTGATTTAGTGGAGTGTGGAATGAGACCTGCGAAAGCCAAATTGTTGATCTATTAGAATGCAATTTCTTTGTAAATGATTGTGGATTTCATACGACATTATTAGCTCAAGGGTCTTTCCAAGAATTGAGAGCAAGCTAATGGGCCCGTAACTCGAAGCCTTGTCACAAGGCTTACGAGGTTTATGTATAGGCGACACCTTAGCAATTTTGCCATGCCTTAGGGAAGTACGAGTTTACTAAGCAGTATTTAAAAATGTAATAAATCTGGCAAATGATCTTATCCGAGGCCTTTTTCAGGAACAAGGCTGAAATCCCGTCCTTCCCGGGAGCCTTGTTATTTACAAACCGCTTGATAATGAAGTAGATATCATACGGAGCGAGATCCCCAAGGGGATCCCAGTGATCGTCTTCAATAGAGAGGAGTTTATCGATGAACTAATCGACCTCCGCCTGCACTGGCGAAGCAACAGCGTTGGCATCACTATATACCTGCTCGAAACGGTTGGCGAGAATCTCAGTTTTTTCCTGTGCCGAAACGGCAATGCAGCCGCCATCACCAAGATTTGGAAGTGGAGTTTTGGCGTGCCTACCTGTTAGTATTTTATAAGTTGACCAAAATGTGGAATCTGTTTTTCTAAATGAGTGTAGTCTATCATTCCAATCCTTGTTTCTTAGATAGGAGATTTGTCGTTGGAATTCTCTGGTTAGGTCATGTATAATCAAGTTCTAATACTGATAAACCCCAATGTTCTAGGCATGTTTCCTGACTTGTGTCCTTCTTCTGATTAGAGCTAGAAGGTACGCATCGTTATGCATAAAGGCATGTCTGGTTTTAGAGGTGTCTATCTTGGTGGTGGATGCTCGCCTCGTCGCATACAGTTTGCATGTAAGGCTACGGATTTCATCATCGACCTCGCCAGCCGAGCCGAAGTCAGTCCTAAGATTGTAGCCGGCAGCGCCTTGTACTTCAGCCAGTCAGTTTCAGAATCAATGCCAGCCTCGATGTCCAGGGCATCCGGCTTGAGACGTATCGGAGTATGGTCTGAGGGACCAGGATCAGGCCAAGCGATCAGAGGAAAATGTCAAGCGTTGAAGGGTTGACGCCCGGTACGAACCTGTTGTGACCGTCAGAGTATATGACCTTGTATGAGTTATTCCTCCGATGTTTAAAGAGGATTATCCCGCTTTTATTTGCCTTGGTGTTGTTCCAAGCCCGGTGCTTCGCAAAGTTGCCGCCTAGAATGAATGGGGACCCCACCCCGGTGAGAATATCCAGACTAGCTGGAGTGATGTTGACCACTGGTGGAACATACACAATACCAACATAAATTTTTAGGATTGTTAATTTGCGAAGCAATATTCTATTCCACTAACCCTGTTGGTAACAACAGGGGAATGTGGGAGATTTTTGTTAATTAGGATGGCGACCCCGCCTCCTCGTATATAAACGCGCACAGTACGACCGGTACTTGGGATACGTGAGCTACGCGAGCCAGCTCCTCCCGGAAACACAAGCGAGCCCTTTCAGACGCAATTTACTTGCCAGATGTCAAGTGCCTGGCGCACATATCGAGTCCGCCAAGGACCCACAGGGTTCGGTGACAATCCGCACGCAGTCATAAAAAAGGCTAACCATCCCACGACTCAAACTACAGGCGTTGCCTATTCGTTCGTTTTCTCGCTCGACCCAACGATTGACATAAGCCATAAACCTTACTTCAATTTTCCACGGGTGCTTGCGTTCGGGAGGTCTGCCAAATAATTTATTGCACAACAGCCAAAAAACTTCGTGCATTAACGGTCCCCGGAATTGCAATAGAGTCTACTCTCTCTGAAGTGCTTTCCTTCCAGACGACACGCCTCCACAGGGAAACTGGGTCGCAGAGGAAGATCCCCAGTCTTCCTCTGTCCCCAACTCGCCGTGTTGGTCAATCCCCACAGACCTTGCGGTGCGGTGCGGTGCGGCATTTTTGGGTCTGACCAGCACATTTTCCACTGCCGTATCTTGCCGTTTGAAGGTTCTAACTATGGGGTCCTATCTTACGGGGAACTCGGCATGAAATATTTTCTCGATTTAATCGCAGTCACCATAATTTTCATTTTATTTGTAATTAATATCAAATTTTTATTATAAGTAATAGCTATAATTAAGAAATTCATTTCATCATGGGTTGTTACCTTAGAGCATATAGACATGGAGGCAGCCACTCAATGGCAGAGTTGATGGCAAAAATGAGAGAGACAGCTATGAGAAATATTAAAGCAATAGCTGAAGTTAGGAACGTTATTTCTTTTTCTATTTTTTTATATTTCAATTTTATTACTCCACACTTTTATACCTTGTTTCACCTATGTGGAATGAAAGTTTAAATAATTAATACCTGCGAGAATAAACAATATTCAGACACACTGAAAACATAAAAGAAAACAGAAGCAAAAGGTACCTGGCGTACTTGGTGCAGCAGTTGAGGGACAAGCCGTTTCATTACATCCAGATGTACGGGTACAAGGAGCGGCAGGTCCAAAGGAGAACACTTTTCCACAATAACAATGTCACAACCCGAACCATACGTATCTGTTTCAAGTGGCTTAACAGCAACAGGACTGCCTGCTGTGCTTCCCGTTTCAGCTTCCGAAAATGAGTAAAATAATAAACTTCTTCAATAGAACACCTCAAAATCTAATCAAGCAAATCGATATACATGAAGGATTAAATGAAATCGTCCTTAAAAATCAATGGTAAAAAAAGAAATGTATGCCGTCCCATTTGAAACAACCAACTTGACCATCGTATATCATTAACATAATAATGTACAAAAAATTGGTTTCTATCAAAAGACGCATTTCTTTCGGAAATAAAACAACGTAACAACCCATGATGAAACGATGAAATAAATATCTTAATGATTTCTTTATTTGTATCTGTTTTAAATTATATTTAAAATTGAGAAAAGTGAATATGATTTAAAAAAATAGTTATCATTATTATAGTATATTATTATACTTGTTTTTTGCAAGCTGGAAGAATCTCCTACAGAAAGTTCGCATGCGGCGTTCGGGAAAAAATCGCAGGCTGCGATTTTTTCCTGAACGCCGCACAGGCCATAAAAATCGACCTTTTTGGGACTTAAAAACCTATTTGAAAGTGAACAGCGGGTGGTTTGACCGTACTCTTAGTCCTCGATCTCCTAAGTTTCGACGCAACTTCTCTGGGGCCCCTCGAAGCCTCCGGCTTTTACACGCTTTCAGTATATGCTGTAAACTTGGTTTTCGGCCCTGGTCGAGCTCACGGTCGGCTCGAAAAACGCCGCACCGCACCGCACCGCAAGGTCTGTGGGGATTGGGCATTATCAACCGTCATCGGTTGGAGACGAGGAAAGCGGACCCGACGATCCCAAATTCGAACTGTCGTGCACGTGGCCTACGCCGCGGTGTCTAAACCGCTACGTTGAAACGCTCGCCTTTAGAAGTCGCAATTCCCGTCCATACACTCAAGTTCACGTTGGTAACACCAGGTACACTGGCAACATCATTTACAGATAAGTTCGTTTCCATAAGGAGAACAATATCTGGTTGCTCCTTAGTAATTAAAAGCAGAAGTTAGTTTCTGTTTTCTGAACGACCTTAGGTTCCATAATAAAATTTTAGGAAAATCTGGCATTTAAACAAGACTACTCATAACAGACAGGAAAACTTGGAATTTTTCTCTGTTATTAGAGTACTTTTTTAGTTTATCGTTTAGTACCCTTACCGTATTAAGCATTAAATTTACATCGACTAAGGCATTAAGAGTACTAAATTCGTTAAACAATTCACTCAGACCCTCACCTCAGTGGTCTGAGGGGTATGAAATTCCTTATTGCCTAATTTATGAATATTATTATATAAACTATTTACACTATTTACACTATATACATTTTTGGAAACCGATTGTTTCTTGCCTTTTAGAGCCTCTGAATAAGAAGTGCCCGGCCTGGTTGTGGCCCTAGGTGAGTCTAGGGGCTCGACAGGAAAAGGCCTGGTCCCATTCTGTCTGATGTACGAGAGGGGTTGATCTCTAAGTTTAAGATATTTCTCGAGGGACGGGCAGCCCGAGAAGTTTGCTTTATGACTTCCTGTGCAATTAGCGCATTTAGCAGGAGTATCTTTTGGTTTTTTGCATTCTGAGGAATGATGATTGTCTCCACATTTTACGCATTTAGGCGCCATGTTATAGTTTGAAGCGGAATGGCCAAAAGCTTGGCACCTAAAACACTGAGTATAGTTATTTGAATAAAACTTTTCCCAGTATACTCTGATTGAGAAAATATAACCGAGTTTATTGACCGCACTTAAACTGGTGCCTGCGGGAAAATTTATTCTATGTATGGGTTTACTAGGAGACTTCCCAATAAGGGACCCATTTAGCGGAGAGAGTCCCGCTCTTCGGATCTCATCTACCACTTCATTAACAGGGGTGGCTGGCAATTCTCTAAGGGCAACACTGAGCACCCTGTCAGAGTTTTTTGTAAACGTGAAAAACCCCCTATTATCTTTTAGAACTTTGACGAGTAGTCATGTGCTTCGACATTGTTAAATTGGACCTGTATTCCTTTTTTCAACAGTTCTAATTTAAATGATTTCCCACACAACTCCGTCAACTGTTTTTCAAACGCCCAGGCGGAGCAGAAGTTCGAAACAAAGATCGGAGGAACCTTAGCCGAGATCCTTCTCTCCATGCCAGTATTGGTTTTGACATCGGGGTTAGAAGTCATATTTTTTCCTGTTTCAGGGATATTTTGTCTAGATGTTTTTGGAGAATCATTATTTGAATCGAAGGCGAGCGCTAGCAAGCCGTAACGGTTTGAGGTTGGAACGTTCGGGACCGCCTCCATTTTGTCGACGCTCGGTCCCGAGCACGTGGCGGTTTGAACAACGGTTTTTGCCGTCTCTTTGTCCAAAGACAAAGAGTTTCTCGGAGAAACCCTTCTCGCCATAATTTCTCTTAGCTGCGAGGTACTGATTTTAGTTTTAAGATTTATATATGACTTAACCAGCCGATCCGCCGGCACGTTAATGAGTTTTATGACTTTATTCCAATGCGTGTAATTTGAAGGGCTTGCTACTCGAGATTCAGACGTGTCCGAGTCGCATGGAGAGAAATATCCCGTCTCGGCATCCAGATCGTGAACAGATTGATTTGGAGCGATTGAATCAGTACCAGAGTGCTTTACCTGAGCTCTGCTTAGGGCTTTCAGAGCCTTCAAACCGGCAGACGAAGACTCGTTAAGCCTTCTCTCCTCCTTCTCGAGACCCCCCCGGGTCGAAATGGTTAAAGCTTTTTCTAAATTTGAAAAATTTTGCTCATTTATGAGCCGAGTCTCCAAGACCATAGGTTTTTTGAGACTACGATGAATTTTTTGAAATCTGCCGATTTATCGGCCACTTCGATATGTACTAAAGTTAGAAACTAACTATGAAAGTTAAAAAAGGCACTCCTGGTCGCAATGTAAAAACTTACTGGTCACTACTGGTCACACGATACTAACAGCTCGACGTTCGGCGAGCGAGTATCCAGATTAATCCAAAGCAGTGTGGCCCAGGGCTCGGATATTTTATCCCGCGGCCGGAAAGTGGGGACGACAGTGAGCTTTGAGATGTGGTAAAAACCTGAATCTTGATTTCGTTTTCCTGTTTTTATTTTGAAAATAGAATCTGATAACTTATCTATAATCTCAAATGGTCCGATTTTTAAGCTATCTAGTTTTTTCCTGTTTAATTTGTTTCCATTTTCAACATATACCCAATCTCCTGTTGTGATTTTATGTTGTTTTCTATTCTTATCGTATAATTTCTTATTATAATTATGTGATCTTATAGATCTCTCCGTTGCTGTTTTTCTATCTTTAATCCATTTTTCTTTATCCTTGTTTAATTGCAATTCTTCTGGTAGTAAATCCGTGTTTGTGCCATCTAATAAATATTTTGGTGTAAAACCAGTGACTGAATGTTCTGTAATATTATATCTGTCTACACACTCTCTCGCTATTGTCGTCCAAGCTCTATTTTCGTGTTTTTCATTGATTTTGCACCTTATTTTATTGACTAAAGTTTGATTTAATCTTTCATTAAGTCCGTTTGAAAATGGTGAATTTATTGCAGTGAAAAGTAATGTAATATCTTTACTGTCCAAAAATTCCTTAAATACCTTTGAATTTAATCCTGGATACTGATCTGTTAATATTGTTTCAATTTTCTCTGTTTTTGCTATTTCATTTACTAATTTAATAAATTCATGTGCATTTTGGTGTTTCGACGTTGAAATCGTTGCGTATCTCGTGTAATGATCAACTAACAAGTGTAAATATCGCTTTGTTGATCTGTTTCCACCAAAACCACCAATCGTGTCTATTGACATAATTTCAAAAGGTCTAGTTGCTGGTCCAAGTTGAGATAATAATCCGATTTTTTCCTGTCCTCTTGATTTGTTCATTTTGCATATTTCGCAGTTTCTACAAATTTTTTTTATATTTTCTATTAAATTCTTTGCCGTGTAGTTCGGGCATATTCTATTTATTGTTTGTCTTATGCCAATATGACACCACTCATAATGTGTTTCTTTTATCAGACGTAAACTTAAGGCTTCAGAGAGGATTATTTTTTTTGATTTCTTACCTTTCTTGTAAAATATTTTATTCTCTTTTTCTATACTTCTATGCATCTTATCTATTATTTTATTATTTTTTTGGTCTAGTTTTATGTCATTTAGATTTATTAAGTTTACTATTTTTAGTGCTTCATCTACATTTTCTTCTGAATTTAAAACGGGATTTCTACTCAAACAATCCGCTTCAATATTATTCTTACCTGGTACATATTTGATTACGAAGTCGTATTGCGATAGATAGTAGGCTAAATCGCCCAATTCTTCGTCTGTTCTAGCTTTGATATTAAGGTTTTCCAAGGGTTTGTGGTCCGAGTAAACTTCAAATCTTCGTCCAATCAACCAGTGTTGCCAATATTTCACCGCTTCTTTAATAGCCATGCACTCTAAATAAATGGCTTTTTTCTTCTTCTGAGAATCACTTATTTTCTTTGAAAAATACGCGACTGGTTTTTCTTCTCCATTAAGTTGCACTTGTTTTAATATTGCACCTATACCTTCTATCGATGCGTCCGTGTATATTTTTATAGGTAGATTTCTGTCAAAAATTTCTAGTACAGGCTGGGAGCACAACAGTTTTTTCATCTCCGTAAATGATTTCTCACACTCTTCAGACCATTCAAATTTCACATCTTTCCTTAGCAATCTGTGTAATGGATCCAATATTATTGAACTCCTTGGAATATACTCGTGATAAAAATTAACCTTTCCTAAAAATTGTCTGATATTTTTCTGAGATTTTGGGGTTGGAAAATTTCTAATTGAAACTAAATTATCTTTTATAGGTTGCACTGTGTTATCTCCAATTATGTGTCCTAAGTATTTAACCGATCTTGATGCAAATGCACATTTTTTAAATTTTAATCTGAATCCTTCTTGTATAATTGCATTTAATACCTGTTCTATATGTATTAGATGCTCTTCAAAAGTCTCTGAAAAAATTAGGCAATCATCTATATAATTTTCTGTAAAGTCTTTTAATCCATGTTTTCTCATTATGTTTGATAAAATTCTTTGAAATATTGCTGGCGATGTCTTTAGGCCAAACGGCAAACATGTCCACTGATAGTGCCCATCCTGTGTCACAAAGCCTGTTATTTTTCTATCTTCTACTCTGAGCGGTATCGACCAAAAAGCTGAGTTTATATCTAGCGTCGTAAAGTATTTACAGTTTCTAGCTTTTGTAATTAGATCTTCTATTAGTGGGAATGGTTGTTCTTGTGGTATAATTATCTTGTTTAAATCTCTAAAATCTATACACAATCTAGTCTTTCCTTCATCTCTTTTGTAAGCTAGTGTCACTGGTGCTGCGAATGGACTATACGAATCTTCAATAATGTTTCTCTCTAAAAGTTTTGCTATTTGGTTTTCAATTTCTTTTCTATCTTCAAATGAACATCTGTAAGGTCTTTTGCTACAATATTTATCTATTTTTAATTCAATTCTTGCCTCATAATTCTTGACCATTCCAATATCATATTTATCCTTTGCAAATACTGTCTTATATCTATCAATCAATCTTTCCATTTTTAATCGTTTTGGGCCTTCTAAATGTTCTAAATTTGCTTCGAACTCCTTTTCTTGCGTGTATTCGTTGAAATTAACTGAGAAGTTTTGAATAATATTGTCTGTCTTGTTTATCTCTAATTTTTTTTTTTTTTTTTTCTATCTTTTGTGAAATTTTTAAATTTTCATTTTGGATTAGTTTGAATTTTTTTATCATATCCAAACCTATTAGAAAATCTTCAAACTCATCATTATTTATTATGAACACATTTACTTCATCTTCTATATCAAAAATTTTTATCTTTATTTTTATCAATCCATTTGTATTTCTCACACCATTAACTGTTTTGATTGATATTTTGTTTGTATCTTTCTTTTCACTCATTAACTTAATCAATTTTGCATTGATTATTGATATCTGAGATCCAGAATCATATGTACCATCTATTTTAATTTTATCATTTATTAACATATCAACTTTAATTAATGGTGTGATTACTCGTTTTTTGTCTCTGTAACTAAATCTACTTCTAATACAGAGTTATTTTTTGCTTCGATATTTTTTCTCATATCAAAGTTTATATCTTTGTTTTGATTCCAGCATTTTTCTTCCGGATGGTATCTATCCTTCTTTCCCATATTCTCACATATCTTGCATGGTTTTTTTTCTATATACTTCTTTTTTCCTTCCATCTTACCATTGTTTGTTGCAGAAAAGTTTTTCTTTTTTATCAAACTTTCATTTTTTCTAATCTGTTTAAAGAGTTCAGTTGTATCTGATACTTCCTCTTTATCTATTTTATCTGCAATAAATTCTGGCAATCCTGCGATAATAATCGCTATTAATGATCTTTTGTCCATTGTATTATTCACATCTAATAGTAATCTTTCTTTTTTTATAGCATAATCTATTAACAGGCCTTCTATATATCTATATCTAAGAGCATATCTCCAGGAGTTCCATCCTTCATCTGCAAATGTTTCTATAAATCTGACCTTCCATTCTAACCAATTGTTATTATTATCTAGTAATTCCATTGTAGCATAATACCAATCGATACATGATTTATCTAAAAACAATCTCAATATCTCAATCATTGTATTATCTTCTGTGATTTCAAATCTAATGCACTCTTTTTGAAACACTTCTATCCACTGGTTAACATTAGAAGTTTTACTTGAAAATTTCTCTAATAAAAATTTTTCTGAAATATTTTTTAAATTACTCTGATTACTTTTTTTTTTATTTAACATTATAAACTGTTCCATTAATTGTTTCCAATCCTCTGATTTTTCTGCATTTACTTGTTGTTCATTATCTATTTCATCTAAAAAATACTCTTTAAATATAATATCTTCCGTTAATTTTATCCAAACCTTCTTTATATCGTGTCTTTTCATAATACTCTTTAGCTTGGTATATGTTTCTGTTTTCTTCAAGATCGTGTGCTGAGATATGTTTTGAATTTCTTGAGGCAAAACGTATCTCTCTCCATTCTCTGTTGTTATTGACTCTACTAACACAGTGTTTGACTTCGGATCTATCGATGATGCCACAACGGAAAATTTAAACTGTAGTTTGTCCATTTTAAGACAAAATTGTCGTTTTATAAGACAATACACTGTTAGCCAGCAGAGGTGATTGAATAGACTAAATTTTGTT
>NW_017179600.1:0-604 GCF_001652005.2 Ceratina calcarata
CCCGAATTTTGATTCCTCCAATTTCTGGCTTGAAAATGATTTCTAACCAGCTGAGTAAAACACGGTTAGTTAAAACGAAGGTAATCGCGTGTGGCGTTCATTTATCAGCTTTCTAATCGATAGGAGGCATTGTCTTTCGTGGCAGAGTAACTCCGGTGGCCTGGTCCAGTTCTCCTCGCAGCCTGACTTGGCCAGTTGCGTTCGATTACCCTGGTGAACGAGTTCCACTAACTGAAGTGACGAAAAAAAAGAACGCGACGCATCCATGCTCCTTGGCGATACGTTCTCCCCCACTGTCCCCTTACGCATCTTACTTTCATTGCTTTCGAACGGGTTCTCCGTTCGTTTTCATCGGCGCGGCGCGAAAGTGAATGGAACGCGACGATATTTCCAATTGGCGCATCGGTATTCGACGCTCGAGCCCCGTCGCACTCGTAATCGATATCGCGACACAAATCCTGATTAAATTTGCCTCGACGCCTTTGACATTCGTAAATGGCCTTACGCTATTAAATTAATAAACAATAGAAATTTTTAAACAAATGCATAATGAAAAACGCTAAGAGAAAAAAGATTGGAACAACAGAATAATAAATGAATATTT
>NW_017179601.1:0-605 GCF_001652005.2 Ceratina calcarata
GAGATAGGGACTAATTGTGTTCCTAGGCTCGGGCGTTGTGGCCACTGAGCGCGCTGCCTGGGAAGAGGTGGCCACTATAGGTAGTGGCTCGCCTGTCGCGCCCAAGGCTCGGCCAGATTGGTACGGGAAACATAAATTAGGTCGCGATTCGTACTTTCCAAAACTAGCCAATGGCGGCGCGTCGCGTGCAAATTAGATTTAAGTAGCTTCCCGAAATATTGGAATCGTTGTTCTTGGCGTACAGTTTTCTCAGCGTGAGACAATACGTTGAGTTTTTCCTACGCCACAGGCTTTGCCTGGGTGAATGCGAGAGCAACGAACGCGANTCAGTCCAAGTTATTTGGAACCAATTCATTGTCTTTCCTTGGAGGAAAGCGATTCTGGCTCGGGTTCGAAGCGTGATTGGAGATTGGTGGCTGCGGACAGCACTGTTTAGAATGAACGGACCAGGTCCGCGGGGGCCGGTTACAGGCTAAGTACCTGTTCGCGGATTCTCCGCTCCGAGGAGCTTTTGGGGAAGAAGCGAGCACAGGTAGCCACGGGTTTGCGTTTTCGTTCGTTTATTGTAGAGCGATCGCGTTGGCGCGACTTAGCCGCGCTTGTTA
>NW_017179602.1:0-605 GCF_001652005.2 Ceratina calcarata
GCTGTTTGCAGCGCCAGCATGAGTTCTCCCGGCTGAACGGGGCGTCGGCAGTGGCAGCCGCGGTACGCTGGTGTGGTCTTTCTCCGGTGTTAGCTCCTCGCTGATCGACGGACCACCGTTGCTGCCACATCTCAACGCGCTCGCCGGCGCGGATGAGGTCATCAAGAGTCCGGATATTACTGGGTTCAATCCGGAGCTGGAAGTCGGCCCGCATGTTCAGGAGTGCCCGGTCGAGCACTTGCTCCGGAGTTGCCCCGCCCGGACGTCGGAACATAGTCTGGAGCGAGGTAACGTAGTCCCGTATCGTTTCGCCAGCCTTCTGGCGCCGGTGTGTGATGGCGTCGTGGAGTAGTGCTCTTGCGAACGGCGGTTCGTAGGCATTACGGAGGTCCGTTATNGGTATTGCCACGGCGTGGGTGGTTCGAGCGGTTGGGTACCTCGGCTCGCACTATCTGTCGCCCTCATAGTCGTACCGTCTGTCGGGGGCTGTGTGCCGCGCGGTCGGACGCCCTCGATCGCGCTACCTGTCGCCTTGTCTTCGGGCTTATCCGTAGACACTGATCGCCACCACCGAATTCGCTCGTGGTCAGGATGCGCCTTTACGA
>NW_017179603.1:0-604 GCF_001652005.2 Ceratina calcarata
GTATCATGGAGTTTTTGAATGTTTTTTCGTAGTTTAATGGTATTTAATTGTTTTCTATTATAGGAAAATTGGGGAGTTATGTTTGTCATTGAAGGGGATTTGGACTGAAATTATTAAGGAACAGGGGGAGAGTCTTTAAGTTTTCTGGTAGTCTGGTAGTTTTCTGGTAATCTGGAAAAGAAAGGAAGAATAAGAAAATTTTCTGGTGATAATATAATTGTACTTTAGCAATAGAATTCTGAAGTTGTTGTCAAGTTGATTGTAGTAAGTTAATAACCTTAAAACCTTAGACTCTTAACCTTAGTCATGATTTAATTCAGATTGGGGTAGTGGTTAGTATAGTTGTATTATTACTTGACATTATTCGTGCGAGTCGTTAGGAAGATAATTGCGGAGGAGCCATTTAAACGGGATCAGTGGTTGTGTTGATGGATTATTTGATTGGTGTTCGTGTTGAGGGGGAGGAGTTTGTTTGTGAAGGGAATGGGATGGATTATGTTGGATTCAATGATTTTATTGCGTGTTATGATGAGATATGGGTGAACATGCTTAAATATATCAAATGGGTCCTTGGTTGTTGGAGGGTGCTTGTAAGGAAATTAAA
>NW_017179604.1:0-604 GCF_001652005.2 Ceratina calcarata
CTTCTTACGAGGATAAGTTTTATATTTTATATTATATATATTTCTCCAAGTGTTGCGAAGTGTCAGGGTGTCAATTTTATGTTTGAACGATTACGTGATTAAATCGATGCGTTTAAAAGGTACTCCACTGGCGAGATTACACGATTGAAATTTACTATCCAGGCACCGTTGCATGTTCTAAAACGTTTCAACCACAAATTTGATCTTACTTTCGTCTTGAACGATTTTTAAACAAAAACACGGTCATTGTCTTATCATTAAGGAATGTTCATTTCAAACAAGATTTATTTCTTAATTAATTATTTTCAAATTTCCAAACACACTTTTCGAAGACCGTAATTTCACCGATTCATAAATTCATTACCAGTTAAAGATCTCTACGATTTTTAATTCTATTTCAGAGGATTAGATTTTGTTTAAAAAATAGTTCTTTCGTTGCATAAAATTTTGTATTCAAAAGAAGCTTTAAGATGAAAATCTTAGGTCACATTGTATACTTCCGTTGTAAAAAAATTTAATACGCGACACCTGACACTCCCCATATATTTTCTTTAATCGTTAAACTTGGTAGATTGTACGTTACATGTACACTTGTTTTTTTTTT
>NW_017179605.1:0-604 GCF_001652005.2 Ceratina calcarata
AATTCGCGAGAGGTCCCCGGCTCTTCCCAGTTCTGCTGATGTAGGAGCCATCGGGCGGTTTTAGCCGGTAAGAGTCCGGCCCAGCACTTGGAACTACCCCTGCTCACTGATCTGGTTGCGTGGGTGTCCATGAGGATTTGCCCCCGTCAAAAAAAAAAAAGGTCTACGGCCTTACACTGAGCTGGTGGGTCTCTGAACAATTCCTGAGGCAATGCGGCTTCTCATGGACCGACCTCTGCGGAATCACTACGCAAGTCCTGATGAGGTCGTACCTCAACTTCAATCGCTTCCAGAAGTCAACCTACCGTGCTAACGGTTAGTCGTCACCGTGGAGCTGGCTCTGCTTCCAGGTCTGATAGCTGCTGATCCCGGGAACGCAGGAGCTATGGAGGGTCGTACCACTGGAGATATCTTGGGGTCCTGGGGAGCTGAGAGGGGCGCTAGCTTGTCGCCTTCATGGTCATCGTGTAGACTGAGGCAAACACTTCCTTCGACCTCTTACAGCTCGACTGTGAAAAACCCAGCCTTTCGGAGTTATGGGCGAGGAAAGCCGGGGCCGACTTATGGCTGACTGGACTACTGCTATATGCCAGGATGAGTCCCA
>NW_017179606.1:0-604 GCF_001652005.2 Ceratina calcarata
AATGTATTTGGTCTCAGGTTCAAATTGTATTTATTATAAAGACTCGTAATTACATTCACTTAACTGAATTTCTTTGCCTTAAAGATCATCCGAAGGTCATGGTATTTAGGTTGTTGAATTCATCTTCTTACGGGCTATAATACTGTTAAATCAAAAATACAAAGTGCCATATAAAAAAATGAAAGTGACCTTGACAAGAGTAAAAAAAAAAATTGTGCTTTCCACCTTTTTTTCTTGCGATGTATAGCCAATCGAAAACTGATCAACTTCTGTTGAAAATATTTTTTTGTCAAATTATCGCAAGTACTTGAAAAATCGTGAAAAGTGTTACGTGGGACACTCTGTATATGTAGGATGCCAATCCATCTGCGCGAATTGCATCGTTTCCAACAGTTCACGTATTAGGCATAGCTTTTTCTTAAATAGAGCTTTAATAGAGCTGTTACGGTTCACACAATCGTGTTTACGAGTTTGTATTTAGATATACATATTTACGGATGTTCTAATCCTGAAGTCTGTTCAAATCGTGCTATATACGATTTTAATTGTAAGTACAGGTAGCCCTCATTCAACACGGCATCTTATAACACGGTTTCGCTATAAC
>NW_017179607.1:0-604 GCF_001652005.2 Ceratina calcarata
TGCACATAAACTTTTGGGATTGACTGTATAGCCAATACATCCTTAATAGTCTACCTTCCTTTGGTCTCGAAAATGTTTGCAAAAGGAAAAGAAGCCCGCGAACTGAGAGATGTTGGGGCAGCGCTAGAATAGACCGTTCGGTGCTTCCATCTTCAGTGATTGGCAACAATGCAAATTCACCTAAGTAGTAGAGCCCGTTTGGGGTCGGACAGAAGTGCATTCGACCTGTCCCGGTCGGACAGGAGTGGATTCGTCCTGTTCCCGGTCGGACACTTACCCGTTACAGTTATTCAAAATGATTCCCGACACATTTGACGTGCATACACGCAAAATGTCAACTTTCCAAGGTGGAATATCCTGCTTATTATGCAGTTTAAGCACACGATTCTCATGTTTTACGTGTGTGCATGCAAATGCGTCGGGAATTGTTTCGAGTATCTGTATAGCTTCGAGTGAGAAGAATCGATTGCATTAATTTCAGGCAATAACTTATTAAAATCGAGTTATCACAAATTGCATTATCGCTGTAAGAAATCAAGTATTTCCTCCTCGATACTAGAATCTGTTTGAATATTTTTATTATATTTCCCAAGTGCTTAATGTG
>NW_017179608.1:0-604 GCF_001652005.2 Ceratina calcarata
CTGTATAGCCAACACATCCTTAAATTTTGTTTCCTTCGTTTGTTTACAGATATTACAAAACATTGATGTTGCTATTGTGCTTCATAATGCCAACCGTTGTCCCAGTTTATTGTTGGAACGAAACCTGGTCGAACGCTTACTTCGTCTCTACGATCCTGCGTTACGTGTTTACGCTTAACGTCACCTGGCTCGTGAACTCCGCGGCGCATCTCTTCGGAAACAAGCCGTACGACAGGTGAGCCTCTCAGATGATTTCCCCGAAATCATGCATTTTTACAAGAACCGTTATTTTACTGAAATGATACGTGATAGAGCATTTCTGTTTCCGTATTCGTTCTCAGCATGAATCATAAGAATCACGTAGTGGACATTGCAAAATATTTTGTGTTGCACAGTATTATTAAAACGAGTTGTTACATATATTAAAACACGTAAATCCTACAATTGCAAAATAAATGCATGAAAATGGTAAACATTTTTTTTTCTAACATACATATAAATAAAAATAAATTTCGTGAGGAATCATGAGAAATTTCAAACATATTTAAAGAGTCGATAATTAAAAAAAGTACGGCTTCCCGTGATCTAAATTCTTAGTATTATA
>NW_017179609.1:0-604 GCF_001652005.2 Ceratina calcarata
CATACAGAGTGCTTGCGAAGTCCTAGTAGTATAGAAAGTGAGATGATTTTTCACATAAAACCGAGTCGAAAATATGAAACAGCAGCACTTGTCATTATGTTTCATTTTCCAAAATATTCAATATTTTGTATTTAATATTTGCCTTAAAAATTTTTAAAAACACATTCATGAAATTAAAACACTATGTACAAGGTGAGCCATCCAAGGCAAGCCACTTCAATAACTTCTGTATTTTTTGAGATAGAAAGAAATATTTCAAACAAGAGTTGTTTGATTGCGAAGAGCCCATTATGAAGGTCAACTTAGTTTCTTTGATTGGAACCAGATGTTTTTGAACTTCTACGATTGCAGTCTCTTTCGAGACAGTTTCAACGACTAGTACCATTCAAAATCATAAACGTAAAGAGGATGATTCGTTGGGTTTGACTGTCGCTGCTTTGGCTTATATATTTATTGATTTTAGGGCTATGAGTATATGTAGATTTTGAGGTCACTTATTGCGAAGATTCAAAATGGCAGACTCAACACAGCACGCCTAATGACTTTTAAGTTGTTCAAGGTTAATAAATATTAGCTATCGTTTCAAACACCTCTGAATTCAAAA
>NW_017179610.1:0-604 GCF_001652005.2 Ceratina calcarata
ATGTCGTCGCGTTGAAGATCCAACGAAGAGTGCTTGGGCCCAAGCGGTTAAAAAGGTACGTAAGTCTACGGCCTTTGTTTCCGGGTTGGCGTGGGTTTTTTCCGGATTTTTCCGGCAAGAACAACCCAAGAGCCTCATGGCTCGGCCTTAACAAAGAAATCGACGCAACGTCTCGAACGCTCGTTCTTGACAAAGAAATCGACGTAGCGTTCTCGGACACTCGTTCTTGACAAAGGAATCGATGCAATGTTCTAGTTATCCACATTGAATAGCCACCTACAAATTGTTTAATTATTGATGTGGAGAATCGACCTCTAGGAAGAAAAACCCACATGGGTGTCGAAAAATCACCCATGCTACCGCCCTCGCATGGGCTCCGATTATTTCGCCTTTTTCTCTCTCGCCACCGCCATCGCCCGGGCATCGTTCGCCGCCACCCTCCCGTTAGGGCCTGTTTATCGCCTCCCTCTCGTTAGAGCTCCGTTCGCTGCCACCCACTCGATATCGACTAAACATGGCAAATGAACTGTATTGCGAAAAACGAAAGATACCTTACTTGGTAAATCATTGGAAGTACAATCCTGATAATCAACCAGAAGCTTAT
>NW_017179611.1:0-604 GCF_001652005.2 Ceratina calcarata
TTATCCAAACAAGATTTTCCTCGACTCGTTCGAACGCATCGCGAGGCCCCTGGGAATCGACGCTGTGAAATCGAACCGATTCAACCGTGAAGCCTTCTCCAATTATCAGCCGTCGTAATTGGTAAACAATAATGGAACACAAAAGCCGTGCGATAGCATCGACGGCGGGAGGAACAATGAACAGTTCTTGTTTTCCCCGGCTGCGCCGATGCGAGCGTATGGCACGCCGTGTAATTAATCGGAAAAAGTAGGCGCAATAATTTCACGGTAACGTCCTACTCCGTTCTTCCATGCACCGACGTACTGCAAGCCGATTGCGTAACATATACGCGGACATCGGCGACGTCCATCGTAAATCGACCACGATCTTATACGTGCTGCCTCTTTAAACTGTTCGATGACGAAGGCTAATAAATTAGCCTAGTCGATTCCTAACAGAAAATCTAATAAATTTACTCCGGCTATATTGATTTCAGATTGGCTCGTAGATAACACGAGAATATTTGCATACGTTTGACACATACTTCACATGCATTTATTCTCGTTGAATTTATTCTTAGAAACACAAGTTCAATCTACTTGTAATTAAAGATAATCTTATACA
>NW_017179612.1:0-604 GCF_001652005.2 Ceratina calcarata
GTTTTAATCCTTCTCAATAAGCAATACTTGTTCACGTTACTTCTTGCAAATGAAAAAATTTAACTAAACAGAACTTAAACGTATAGATTATTAAAAAAGAATCACTTTTTTATATAGTGTTGTAATTTCGTGGTTATGGGATGAAAAATGTTTAGCGAAAAAATATTCTTGCTAATGCTTAAAAAATGATGGATCGTTGCAGGAGATGCGAGCTCTCTACAACTATAATATCCACTTTATCTTGCAGCTGTCGGATTTATCGTTTGCGATCATTCGTGGCGTTTATGCACTCGCGAGTTCTTTGAGAATCGTGGAGCGCATCGAGGCGAGCTTTCGCCTTTGTCCGGTCGTTGCACCATCCGCTTACTTATGTATATAAATATTTGCGGCCACTTGGATCCACCGATTTCCTTATAAATGTTGGACGTATCTTTTACTTTGAGAACGAATTCGAGAGAGGTTCAATCGTTGCGGTTAGATCGGCGAGGATTTGTCCGGATTTTGCAAGAATCATCGTGCCTGAGATTCTTCGAAAGGATAAAATACATGAGAAATGATAAAAAATTGATGATAATTCAAACGTAAATATGTATTATCCAATACC
>NW_017179613.1:0-605 GCF_001652005.2 Ceratina calcarata
TCGATTAAACCTCATCTTTACCCATTTCCAGTATGTGTCCACTTATTTTTGTCCCGGACTGTATTAACCCGTTTTCATTATCAACTTCTGTTGACGGTTTAATAAATTGTTTTAAGGTTGGTAGTGTTGCATATCTTTCTTTCAGTTTTTTTAAAAAAATCCAAATTTTCATTCTTTTTATCCGAACGCATTCTCTCGAGGTGATCTTTTAATTTGGCCGGTTTCATAGCATCATTGTTAAAAGCTTTCTCACAAACAAGGCAGAAGACGGCTTTGTTTCGACCAGTGGTAAAGGCATAAAACAAAATTTTAAATATTCAACTGAATATTGTCAGCATTTTGCTTTAGAAGTCGACGCTGCCATTGCGGCATTAGTAGTATGGGAATTGTTTAGGAAACCTTTNCTGCGAACCTTCCTCATTTGCAACTTGCTCGATTCTCGACCCTCATCTCACACCCTACTCGCCAACGGTTCCCGGTAGTCTTTAAAGATCGCAACCGTCCGAGATACTTGAAACATTATTGCAACAATCGAAAGTTGCTCGGACGATCGACGATTTCTGAGGCCTGAGAAGTCGCCAACCAAATACTCCACGCGCAATACT
>NW_017179614.1:0-604 GCF_001652005.2 Ceratina calcarata
TATTTGTCGTCATTAGTCATTTCTGTTATACATTAAGATTTGAATTACGAAGCTCTTTATTTAATATTTCTAAAGATATACGAATGAATCGATTGAAATGACACACCTCGTACATTTTGGGACTACAGCTTGCCGATTAATTGTAATTGAATAAGAATCGTTACAAAATTCTGTGAAGAATTTATCAGTCTTATATACAGTAGGAATAAGTAGTCAGAAACGTCAGAAACGCAGTCGAGGGTCCCAAGCTCTTGGGATATTTTTACAGATTCTTTTGTTATCGCAAGGCAAACGACAAAAAAGAAAGCGTCCTTTTATACCTGGGGTGTAACAACAGTTATCCTCGGGCACACGTTGCCGACGTTGCCACGTCTTGTACTTGGGCATGGGCAGAACCAAATGCATACTTGTAAAATCAATAACCGTTTCTCTGTATTCGTAATGCTGTAGTTCTCTATTATTCGATATATCCGAAAACATTGTGAAACGTAGTAAAATTGAAACATGTATATATATGTAATAAAATGCATTTGTAATCTGTACAACAATTTTTAAGGAAAGGTTTCGAACCCACTGCTACTTATTGTTAGTACAGCAATAGTTC
>NW_017179615.1:0-604 GCF_001652005.2 Ceratina calcarata
AAATAAACATACAATACATAATTTAATGAAACTTATAATCAAGCAATCGAGTCAATAATAAATTCTATAAACGACCAGCTATTTAATTTAGAATCTGGACGGTTAAAACGGTTTCCTTGAACTTGTTCGCGTTCGGAAACAGAAGACGAATGTGCCGTGACGAATCCTGACCCACAGAGCGATAGAAAATAGAAAGTGGAAGGGAACGGGGATAATCGCCGCAATATTTTTCAATAAGGAAGCCCGCGGACGCATTAAAGGCGCTCCCGGTAAATATATCACGACGATAATGACGCGGTTTGCAGCATCGCCGGGCCAAATTCTCGGCGCCAACTCAAGCAAACCTTATAAATGCCATCGGGGTTCCATAAACCTATGATGCACGACTCGAGCCGAGTTTCAGTTTTTGCCGTCTGCGACAAACCAGTCTCCCTTTCGCTTTCACGGATCCTGACTCAGATCTACTTCAAGGTTGCAGTTCCCTCTGTCTTTCCCAAGATCGTATCTGATTTTAGACTGAGGATGTTTAATGATGATTTAAAAAATGTAATTTAGATAGGAAATTCTTGTATTATTTATTAACAGTAAATTAGTGTTTCTGGAT
>NW_017179616.1:0-604 GCF_001652005.2 Ceratina calcarata
GTTGAGATGCATACAGGCGTAGCACCTTGGTGATCTTTATATTCTAAATCGCCACCGACAGAAGCTACGTGTTGTAAATCCCTTAACATTTGAACTTCCGTCGAAGCTCTAGTTTCGTCTATTAATTCTTGAGTCACACCCCGCCTCGCCATTTCTCCTAAAATCACACGTGTAAATGAAGAAATCATATCTATACGCTGTGTCTCGCTAAAGTATACATTTGTATATTCCTACCTTCGATACAATCTAACGTTTTCTCGTCTTCACAAATATCATAAGGCATATTACCATCGGCATTAACAGCCAACAGATTAGCACCTCTAACTATAAGATATTTCACTAAATGCAAATGACCGCACGTAGCAGCCGCGTGTAACGGCGTCCATTTCTCACTGTCCTCCGCATTAACGTTCGCTCCGAACTCGATTAATAACTTCATCATCTCTTCGTTATCGTCTATGCAACATTGGTGTAAAGCCGTCAATCCATCTTCGTTCGTTGAATCTGGATTCACTCCCTTCTTCAGAAGTCGCCTCACTGAAATGGATGCTATTTCTTACCAAATTGAACTCACTAAATTATATGAAATACAGTGAATCATGGA
>NW_017179617.1:0-604 GCF_001652005.2 Ceratina calcarata
CACCCATCTTCTCCGTAGAGACGCTTACCGACAGAGTCACTGTCTGATTTCGAGTAACTTCGATTAGCAACCGACTTGACTCTATCATCGCTACATTGGTGACCCCGCGTTCGTTTCAAAAACTTCGTTATATCGGTAATGGTAAATACTCGGTCCACGATCCGTGACAGCGATCAGGTTTCTCCAACACCTCAAGCAGTTTCTACGGCGGTAGATACATCAATCATGGACACTCCGGTGAGTTTCCCATTGCAGGGAGATCCTGCATCACCTTCCACTGCCGCAAGCCAGGAAGTCAATAATGCACCCGAAGATTCAACCCCGTTTTCTAAGACCGATCCGGCTCTGTGGTTCGTGCAATTGGAAATGGTTTTTGACATAGCAGGTATTATGGATGACGCCAGCCGTTTCAAGCATCTAACCACCAATTTGGGGGATTCAGTGCTTTCGTATGTATGCGACATCGTAATTTCACCTCCGGCTAAAGGAGTATTCCCACAATCCGACAGCCACGCGATAACTGTCGGATGCGACAGCTCGAAAACGAGGGAAATCAGGGCTGTAGTCGGTAGGATAGAGTATAAGGAAAAGCGTGTAAAAGCAG
>NW_017179618.1:0-604 GCF_001652005.2 Ceratina calcarata
ATCTGTTCTTTCATTTGAAGTACATTCATGATACTATTCATAGTATTTATGAATTATTTTTATACATGGCTTACTATAATCCTAATTGAAGTAATCTTTGACGGTTACTAATTTTGAATATTTTCCAAATACTTTTATAGGCAATAAGCACTTTGAGGTGTTGGTTATAAATGAAGATGTATACACTCTATATTAAACAGTATAATAACAACATACTTTTGATCATGTTTGATGTAAATGGTCTTTAAATCTTCTTTGAAATTTAATGCTCGGAAATGGTGGTTTATGGGTTTCCGGGCGCCGTTAATGTAATTCTATAAAGTAACCAGCGTTACAAACGAGAAGAATGATTTTGCAGATCTGATAAACTTTTGTATAATTAAATTTCAATCAGCTTCGAAAATTATTCCTCATTTAATATCGTGCAAGATTATTTAATTAATTAACACCACTGGCAAATACTTTTTAGTCTAATAAATAATAAGGTGTTCAAAATTTCAATACCTAATATTCAAAATACTATTAAACAGACAATAAACTGTATAAAACAATTGTTTCAATGTTTTTATTGAATATTATATTACATTGGATTATTAAAAAACTA
>NW_017179619.1:0-604 GCF_001652005.2 Ceratina calcarata
GATCCTGTGCTCGATGCGAGAGCGCCTTGAGTTTTTGAGATTATTTCTCAAACACCTAGAGACCACCATACTTAAACAATAAAACAGTGCGAGACAAAATATGCACGAAACTCGATAAATGTACAAGATATTTCAAGCAGAAAATCACAATCATGCTGAAGACACAGAATTAAGTACCAGAAAACGAACAAATGACACATCACTACCTCACACCCAAACTTATCAAGCCACAACCAAAATGAATACAACCGCCTCAATCTGATCTATATCAGAAGATAAGATCGATACAAAGGTCCCGATTCTAGAATCACTAAAAAAACCCGATACTTTTAAAATAATCAACTAACAGATCACTTTACTCGACTAAAAACAATCCACGAATTACTTATCACTCCTGTCAAATTAACTAAAACGCAAACATAAAAACAGTAAATAAATACTAACAGTTGCAAACGCTGATCATCATAAACATACGGAAAAATAATAATAATAATAATGAACTAAACATACAAAAGATAGTCGAAATCAGCGTACAATTTGAATACATCCCATAATACGCAGGACTCACAAATTAACCAGAAAAAGAATAGAATTCTGACAATGC
>NW_017179620.1:0-561 GCF_001652005.2 Ceratina calcarata
GCGCGTTGATAGGGCCCGAGTTTCGTCGAGCTAAATGGCACGGGAAGGGGTTAATCATGACCTGTCTCCACCGTCCACGATCAATTTTTCAATGACAACCATACCCAACCTTGTCCATAAATTTAATATGAAAGTCACTTACCCTATTCGTAGTCGATTATGACAAAAAGAAAGGATGTATCTCGCAATCAATACAAATCCTGCTTCTTTTCTTCCAGCGACACATGAATCCGTGCTGCCTCCGACTGTACCGTTCCCAAATCCTCTTCCTTGTTACTCTCGAACCCGTCCGTTCTCGCCCCATTGCCGCATTTCATTAAATGTTCTATTAATCCCATTCTATAGATCCAATTCCTGCATTCGTGTTCCTCTCCATCGCAATCCTCCTTTAATCTAATCAAACCTTTTTATTAATAATAATCAATATATATCTACCGTCACAATCATCAATCTCTTAACATACCTTTTCACCAAGATTCCGGACCATATCCACAATTCCCAGTTTAATACCATTTTGATCATCAATCAATTATTCGGAACGTGAACTAAGGAACACTAAAT
>NW_017179620.1:1720-14824 GCF_001652005.2 Ceratina calcarata
CTTGCAGAATCCTTACCAAATCACGTATCGCTTTCTCGCAATTAATCCCCCGATCGATCAATTACTACGCACTCCACTGTTCCTTCCTAACCACACATCCACCACGTGACTCATCCAGTCTCTATTTAATATCTAACACTCCGTCACTATTTAACTTCCCCACCTCACTATACCTTATCCAATCAAACTCAATAATTAATTATATAAATGATCTTCATGCACATTTATCGTACAATTGCACTCACGCGTCATTGTTGCTTTCAGTCTCTGTCCCCCTTCTACTCAGCCAGCCATTATTACGCACAACCTCTCTATTATCTCCGACACTAGCTTAAACCGCCTCTTAAAATAAGTTCCAGGAAAGGGACAGTTTATACCTTCCCTTTACCATCCTTTGTAATCCGTCCTCGTGTTTCCTTTACACCAAGAGTGTACCCGTTCCTGCAAAACACTTCAAGCGACCCAAGCACTGCTAACGCTTTCCTTCTTCTCCTCCTTGATGCAAACCAGGCACTTCGCTGTATAGCCTTTATTCACCAGCCACTTACCCGGTCTTAACAAATTCCTTGAAGCAGGCCATCTAGAGTGTCTTAGATTCTCAGAATTCACTCTCTTTCCTTCCATCGTCTGAAAATTTCAACAATCTACAATCATTCCAGCACCATATTTAACAGAAACTGCTTCACTATCAACAATATCTGTCTCGTACCTCAAGCCCAGGATTCAACCTATTCCACCTGTTCATTGTACAGGTGTCTCAGGTCCAGAAGTCCAATTCGTCCGTTCGTCCAATTGTCCAGCCGATCAATACACCCTTTCAATACACCAATCGCCACCTGTCCATACCATCTTCTCCAGACAATTAAAATCAATCACTTTCATTCATTCAATCTTATTCCAGTTAGATTTCAAACAGTCTATTCTATCCCTCGTTTATTAATCCCGATTCATTAACGTCTTAACCCCTAGGTAACATTTGACATCATCCGATGAGGACCAACCAGTCAATTAATTGGTTAATCAAGTCAGCCCACTCCGGACCCTCTCAAATCATTTCCCCAGTTTTACTCGTTCAATTATACTTCCGAGAGTAAATATTATCCTTCATCCAGAATTTCCCCTCTCTCTCTTCTCGATAATATGCATATTTCTCATCCTGCACAGATTTCCAACAAACGAACACCCTCACTTCCTCTTATCCGCCTCCCAGGGAACGAACAAAAGGTTCGTGACTCTATGTGTACACACTCCTATCGATTGTGTTCTTTTTCAAGAAAAGAAGAATTTTCATCTGGTATCGCACAAGATCTTAAACAAAAAAAGAGAAACGACATCAGACACAACAATATCCAGTCCCCCTTCATCTAATATTATTGCATTTTATTACCAACGTATCCCATGCCACACACAATACCAATAAATAAAAGAAAAAATGACAACAATACCGAACAATCACAGTTCCTTCTCACCTCTTCAAAACACCTCATGAGCTTCATTGAAATGCTTCCCTCATTTCCTTAACGACGAATAAGTCCACCACTTACCCACACAGGCATCTCCCGTTAATATTCCTCTCTTCGTCTACCCTCTTGGCTCGTGTCGCCTTCCCGACTACCTGCCACGAACCCTTCGTCTAATCCATCTCTATCTCTCTCTGTCCACATCATCCACCATCAATCGTTCTGTCTACCTGTCCCCGCGTGTCGCTCTATTAGATCTCCACCTTCTTTCCCTCGGTATGAATTACAACCTCGCGGTCATCTACCAGGCCCGTATCAGAGCTCCAGCCATCATTGAATAATAAGCAATCACCTCTCCTACCCGTCTTGTTAACCAAATCGTCAAAAATCCTTCCCCTCAGAATTCTATTTTATCCCCGTCCAACAATTCCTACAACAAAGGAACAAATTTCCTTTTACACACTTAATATACAGATAGATCGCCAGACCCTCCAGGTTTTCAACTTACAACAATTATCAATCGGCCGATTCATCCGTGGTTGTAAAAGATATCCAGGATTCCAGCGAGAACGAAGACCCCATCGACAACGTACTCAATGATCCTGTTGGTCCCGACTCATGTCCTGAGTCATCATCGTAATTGTTCCTCACTCCGTTTATATAAGAATCCTTCTTCCGCTCCTTCCCTTTACAATCCAGTTTTCCTAAAATAGCACCGTTTCACTACAAATCCTCGACGCAAGCCACGACAAATTAATCACCACATACTTCATTACATTTCAACGAACTCCACTCACCACCTGTCACTCCAATCCTTTCCCGTATGAAATCAGTCTTCCTCAATCATTCACTCCACTGACTACACCTTTTCTCTTCTCCGCACTGTCACGTTAATACCTCATCATACCACTACTCCAACTCAGCCTTCAAAAGATTAACACTACTCTCCATCGTTCATATCGCGATTCCTCGTATATTCTCAAAAAGAGATTCAACACAGTCCTTCATCTCTCTCCTCCCTCCTTTCTTACTCTGTCCGTGTCCAGGGTAATCGTATTCAACCTCAGAATCCAATAATAATGAAATATTAAATATACTTTCAAAACTTGCAGAATCCTTACCAAATCACGTATCGCTTTCTCGCAATTAATCCCCCGATCGATCAATTACTACGCACTCCACTGTTCCTTCCTAACCACACATCCACCACGTGACTCATCCAGTCTCTATTTAATATCTAACACTCCGTCACTATTTAACTTCCCCACCTCACTATACCTTATCCAATCAAACTCAATAATTAATTATATAAATGATCTTCATGCACATTTATCGTACAATTGCACTCACGCGTCATTGTTGCTTTCAGTCTCTGTCCCCCTTCTACTCAGCCAGCCATTATTACGCACAACCTCTCTATTATCTCCGACACTAGCTTAAACCGCCTCTTAAAATAAGTTCCAGGAAAGGGACAGTTTATACCTTCCCTTTACCATCCTTTGTAATCCGTCCTCGTGTTTCCTTTACACCAGTCAACCACACTCCCACTTCACTGCTTTTCAAGAGATGAAATAAAATAAAATAAATTTAATAAAATAAACCAAAAGGATCATTCCCTTCTCCTCACTAGATTCACTTCATATTCAACTGTACTCGTACCGCAGATCAACTCCACTCAACCTTTCAATTTGCATTATTAAAATTCCAATTATTCCTTACAACATCCAGTTTATTCCAATTCAAATCCAGTTCATTCCAGATTAAAATAATTACCATATGTCCCGCTGCATCCTCTTAACCATTCATTCACTTTAGAATTTATCCTCTTCCTTATTAATCTCCGCACTTTCAACATGATTCCCATCGTTTTCAATCCGTCCGTTTCAAAGCACTCGTTGCACCTTTATCACGTCTTAATCCACTACACCGTCACACCGTTACTCCCATACACTACCTCCCCTCCATACCGTCCATCACTCTAACACATATACACATCTCATCAATGCGACACAATTTCACCATTCTCTCAAAACATGTACCGGTCCCCGTATTATATACTTCGAAAGCAATGAACTTGGATCCTATTCAATTCACACATTCTTCCGTTTTTCAATTCAGGACAGAATCATCTTCAATAAAGTTATCATTCATTGAATTATCTATTATTAATATGTCTATTCACCGTCACGTCAGCCATCCTGTGTCCGCCATCATCCAGGCGGAGTTCGTCGCACTCGTATATTAAACACTCAAACAAAAGCCCAGCCCCTCGACCATCCGTATGACCATTCAACAGGTGTCTCCATTACAGCGGTTCACAATTCGATACCCTCTCTATCCACACCATTTCCACCAACTTGTCCTATCATCTCTGTACAACCCAGACAAGCAGGTAAAAGCGATCCTTTCCTTTACTCAATGAAAGACCATTCAAACATTCACCATCCTTTATTCTATCGTCAGTCTTGATCCTCACAAACATCACTACCTTCTATCACCTCCCCAATTCATATCACATGTACATCTATTCCATTACTATCATCATTTCTTAATTAATCATTAATGTTCACAATCAATCCCGTAATATAATTCAAACCTTCTTCCGGCTACACCAATTAATGTATATAGCACCTATTTCTTCCAATCTCAGTCCGCTTATATAGATTTCACCCATCTCCAATATTCTATTCCGTCCCATTCAGTTCTAATGATTAATGACTTCCGCCTGTTCACAGGTCAAACTCCTTCGTCCCTTTTCCTTGCAACTCAGGATAAACTCTTCAAGTACCGGTCAGATCTCCAGCAGAGACAGTATTCTTCCCAGAAGGAAGTCTGCACAAAACGTTCAGCTCTCTCTTTATCAAAACATATAAAGATCTGTTTCTTCCTCCCTAAATTCACAGAATTATATCGCTTCACAATTTTCATGTCAAAGATAAACCTATCCTTTTGAATAATTAAACTTTTCCTCCATCTGTCACCCTTGATCACTTTATTCTTATCATTCAACTTTATTCAAGCATGTCTGTATTTATATTTACAACTGATCATGATGTTTTACCACAAACTCTCTCTCGTACTTATGCAAATCAGTCCATTCACCGGTTCACATCTACATATCACCGGGCACGCCCCAATAAATCCTCTCCCCGCGACAAACACTATCACACCGTTCCATTACCATTTCAAAAACTAATTAATGCATTCTGACCCCAATTCGCATTATGCCCTCCTTTCCTATGAATATTCATCGCTTCTCGCCATTCATATCAATCTTTATGCAGTTACGATTCAAACCTTCGCGCGTCTCTGGCTCGAAACTCCTCCCTTCTCATTGGTCCACCCTAACAACGTTTCCACCAAGATGGCCTCCCTTCCTCTCGTCTCTACTACACCAACGTAAGCTATATCATCTATTAACATTCACACTCTCACATACTACAGCTTCTCTCACAGATTCCGTGCTCCAATTAAACAAAGAGGGAAGAAGAAAGAGATAGACAGGTAATCCACGCGGGACTTCTGAATATGCATGGCTCTCGCGCAATCCCGTGAGTATCATAGATTAATATTTCACCTTTTCAATAAAGTCAATCTTCCTCCTTAAGGCCGTCCTTATTATTATTAATGAGAATAAAAGCAGGAACATAATTAGACAATTGATATAACCAGTCTGTAACTCTGTTCACGTCAAAAAGATACTTAAACAATCTAAAGAAGATTTCATGAGTCAATCTAAAGAAACAGTTCTCTCGTGATTCAATCTATTCAGTTAAACTATAACAAGCCTCTCAGAGAAAACAATCTCTACATCAGAATATAACATCAAGTCCATACTCGGTATTATTCATCTCTTCCTTCATTCACTCAATCTTTCAATTACAACCAGCCTTGGCCTAACTCCAGCCTTTAATTACAAGGATTCATTCAATCGAAGTAAATCTCCTCAAAACCAATCCTCTGTTTCAACCAGAATAATGTCAATCTGTACTAGAATAGAATCATGTATTTCAGCCTCTTCAATCAACCAGACCAACCATTAAGAGACAGGCAAAATGGATCTATCATCTCTCAACTCAATCATAGAGGCAAAAGAGTCTACCGCATCTGCTTAGTGTTCACAAAACCATCAGGTAAGTGAACACTCAACAGAATCATTCAACCTTACTCCTCTTCACTCCTCCCAGATGTATAACATTCATCACTCCCTCTTATACGTACAGACAAAAACAACAAGCCTGGGTCAATACAATTATCGAGCAATTTCACTGGATTCTCGTCGTGCTCTTATTGATTCACCAATTGAATAAATAGCCAGTAATACAATACATACCTTCTTTCCTTCAACGTTTAAGACCCTTAATATTCCTTCCTCTCTTCCTCTCTTACCCACAGGTATCTGCAATAATCATCAAGCAATTTTGCCCTCAATAGAATCTTAGAAGCAGACCATCATCCTTTGGATAAGAAAGGCCTCCCGTTCTTCAGTCAGAATCAGGTACGTTCCTCCAGCTAACTCCCTTTAACATCATCTTTTCCTTTGCAACAGCAACAAATATCAAGCGTTCACAATCATTATCATAGCTCTGCGATTTCATCAACGTCCTTCGAATAGAGCGAGTCCTTCATTCAAAACAGAATCACCTTCCTCAAACCAAGATCAAGGTCCAATTTGAACACCTGTCATTGACTAATTATTCAACATCTTCTAGGTGAGGTAACCACGCCAGTCTCAAGTCAAGGTCAAGTGCATGCCTTCGGTAAAGCCAACAGAGAAAGAGACCACTTCGAATTTGTTATTCATCATCTTCCAGATGAGGCGAACGCACCATTCCAAAGTCAAGGTCAAGTACATACCTTTGGTTAGATAAAAAGAAAGAGATCATTATGAATTAATTATTCACAATCTTCTAGATAAAGCGAGCACGGCGTTCTCGAGTCAAGACCGAGTGCATGCCTTTGGTTAAGTAAAAGGAAAGAGATCACTATAAATTAATCATTCACAATCCTCAAGATGAGGTAAACGCACCATTCTTAGGTCAAGATCAAGTGCATACCTTTGGTTAGGCAAAGAGAAAGAGACAACTATGATCTAATTATTCACAATCTTCTAGGTAAGGTAATCGCGACGCTCTCGATTCAAGACCAGGTGCATGTCTTCTTATTAGGTAGAAATAAAGAAATGACTGTGAATTAATCATTCACAATCTTCTAGGCGAGGTGAACACACCATTCTGAAGTCAAGGTCAGGTGCATGCCTTTGATTAGGCAAGAAGAAAGAAGCCACTATTAATTAATGATTCACCATCTCTTAGGTAAGGTGAACGCGATGTTCTCGATTCACGATCAGGTGCATGCCTTTGATTAGGCAAGAAGAAAGAAGCCACTATTAATTAATGATTCACCATCTCTTAGGTAAGGTGAACGCGACGTTCTCGATTCACGATCAGGTGCATGCCTTTAGTTAGGCAGAAGAGAGAGAGATCACTATGAATTAATTATCCATGATCCTCTAGGTGAGGTGAACGCAGCAATAGCGAGTCAAGGTCAGGTGCATACCTTTAGTTAGGCAAAAAAGAAAGAGACCACTATAAATTAATTATCCACGATCCTCTAGGTGAGGTGAACGCAGCAATATCAAGTAAGGTCAGATGCATACCTTTGGTTAGGCAAAAAGAAGGAAACCACTATTAATTAATGATTCACAATTTCCTAGGTAAGGTGAACGCGACGTTCTCGATTCAAGGTCAAGTGCGTACCTTCGGTTAGGCGAAAAGAAAGAAGCCACTATTAATTAACCCTTTCGTTACGGCATTCCGCTCCGCTGGAATAACGCCACCAAACGGGGCACCGCGCCATCGGAGTTGCGCCACTGAACGGAGAGCGTACACACAGGTATTAAATGAATGCCGGCTATATCCGGCGCGCGTACACACAGGTCATCGAATGGATGCCGGCTATATCCGGCGCTCGTACACAGAAGTCATCGAGTGGATGCCGGCTATATCCGGCGCTCGTAACGAAAGGGTTAATGATTCACGATCCTCTAGGTGAGGTGAACGCAGCAATATCAAATAAGGTCAGGTGCATACCTTTGGTTAGGTTTGGTTATGTTGGTGTGATCAATGATTGGGTTCTGAAATCCAATAATATAAGTTTCTATTAGTACGCATGCGCAGAACCACATGGTTGGCTAGTTTACCATGCTCACATCCAATCAGGTTAAATATTTTATACCGTTGGTCTATTTGGACCAATCACGATGTTCCATCACTATGCGCATGTCTATCTCTATACTAATAAGGGAATATACATGTGCAATAGTATGCTCCGACATAACCTCTAACTTCTGTGCTTTCGCTGTACCTCTTAACCTAACTGACATAAAGTTTATTACAACTATATTATGTCCTCATCTAACTATATGTAGGACTAGATCTATTCTCTATTGTAAGTTCGGACGACCCCAATTCAATATTTTATTCATCTTAATTATATATCACAACTCGACATATCTGTCAATGCTGTAGCTCTTACTTCGTCTGGTTCACAGTAATATTTTTCTACTACTATGTCTAAAATAAGAACAACTATATGCTTCAGCAGACACCTTGATGTCTGCAGTTCACTGGTCACGCTTGGTTAATAATGGAATTATATATTTCCATGTATTGGCTACTTGTGATCTAGTACTGAGTATAACAGTATGCACAAATTTAGCATCTAAAATATTAACGCGCAAAACCTAATATCTACCGGTGTTCAATGAATATAATATACACTTTGCGCATTGACCGATTGTTATTACATATGTCCTGTAGCGTATAAGAATTGTTATTTAATCGCGTAAGATTCGATCGATACCTGTACAAGTGTTCTAAAATTTGTTTTAATGCTAGACGCACGAGATAAAGAGTGTGTTACTCGGATAAAAAGCCAAGAATGACTGCCCTGTAAGAAGTTATTATTATACAGGGTATATACCTCTGCTCTTTATGGTTTTGAATTTGGCGCTGTTCATGACACATAGATGTCAGGTCCGTTCCTACCAATAAGAGTCTACCACTGACACTATTGGTCTGGAATAACCAACGAAAGCGTGACTCCTTTCTGCGCAGTCTCGATGGTCTCCTATAGGTCCTTCCATATGACGTCACTCACCTTTTCACCTATAGCGATTTATCTGACCCACAATAGGTCGATATTAACCAAACACATCGCGAGCGCCGTATGCGCATGTCCTATGACGAATGATTGGCTAATCAATATGACAGCCTGTACGTATTTCTGAGAACAACATAACCTCCTTCTGAGGTGATGTCAAGAATCAACTTTTAATTTTGTTATAATACGAACGGTTATATATACGATCTTGATATACTTGTCTACGAACTTACGCATATTCAGTACCTAGTGACTGGCTGTTGTACATGACATCCTAGCTATATATTCGTATTCGTGCAACATAACCTCTATCGTCTATCCTAGTCCCTTATCGAAGTCTATCAATATTATCGAAATCTTGTTATTTCCGCAGACTATCCTATAAGTGGGATAAAATACGATAATACTTTTAGTTATCTCCTTCTATTAATTTTATTGACTCTTCTTTTATTTTTATACAGTATAAGACGAAATACTCCTCTTTCTTTTTAATGAAGACGACATGTATCTTTTGTTTTATCTTATTTATTTATATATCTTATTTATATCACTAACGACATCCTCTTATGCATATAATACGCTTCCTAGTTCAGGATACATTTAATAACATTGATATCCTACGTCCCACTTAAGATCCCTAATATTACTTACCTGCAAATAAGTGGAATCTTTTCTTAATATTTATATACGATAGACTTCTTTCCCTCTCCCTTAATCCTACAATCATTTTCTTATCCTATACTTACCTCATTTATGTTATCCTCCATGCATCTGTCCTATATGTAATTTACTTTTTTACCTCTACTTACCTTATGTCTCATATCCTTAATCCCTTCCTATGCCTCTATACTTACCTTGTACTCTTGTAACATAGTGCTGTCCTGTATGAATAGCTGTATGAATGTTGTATGGGCTGTCGCATGTGTTAGGGGGGCTGGGAGTGCTCTGGTACTTCGGTGGTTTTGTGTTTCCACGCTGTACGCAGAGCTGCTGTGTGCGTTGCACTGCCGAGGCCTTCCCTGCACATGACGGCTGGAAGTACCCCCTTCGGGCCCTAGCCAGGGAGTGCACATTGAACTGGGGGGTCGGAGCCCCAGTCGCCCCGAGCGAGCTCTCCCTCGTCAGTATCGGGGGGAGTTAAGAGTTAGTTTAGGATCAGCAGAGTACTGCTGCATGGTAGAGGATAGCTCCCATGGGTGTACCCTCCTACACGCTACCCGCTCCTCTGTGCATAGGCGGTACCAAAATAAAAGTATGTCACAAAAAACAAACCAAACACAAAAAGTTACAAGATCCACGCTAAATAAAAATAAGAATAAACAGAACATATCATCATACCTATCCAAAACTCTAAGCGACAATATAACTGAATATGCAGACTTGACTGGAGACGAGGGGCAGAATGCACTTCTTACTCCCAGAAGTAAGAACGACATTAGCCTCCCATCTGACCTTGGCAAGTATGTTGAGGCACACACTCCCTCTCATGTCCTTAAGCGTACTCCACCTGGAATACAACAGGAAACCTTTGCTTTACCTCCAAGTCATGAAAATGTGACTCCTCAGTCATCTACATTAGGTTCCACTAAACGCAAAAGACAATATAACGTAAAAAATAATACAGACGGTACGTCTATTCAGAATATATCTAATACCTCTAATGAAAGTAACAGAGAAAGGAAAAAGTCACACAGAAAATCTTACACTGAGTTAGATAGCTCTACAGATTTCTCGGAGAACAACGATGAAGAATCAAGAATAAATCCCGACAAATCAGTTGGAAAAATTGTATCCTCACTAATTGAATATGCTAGTGAAATTAACTATGTTCGACGCAACTCAAGTAACCTGCAAGGTACCTTCAATGGGAGACTGAAAAAGGTAGAAGAAGCCTTGATGACAATTTCCCACGATCTCGAATCTAGATGTACTGATTCTGCAAAAAACGAGGAATTAATTGACGAGAATATAAATCTTATAGACAACAATAGGAAACTTACCGAAAAAATCAAACTTTTAGAAGCACGGATACGTAAACTTGAATCCACATCTAACAATCCACAAACGTCTCCTCAAACTCACAATAGCAACATAGTGTCCTCCCAAAATAAGGTCTTCCTTGACTCCCTGTTGTATTCCATTAATGAAAATATAGACAACAAAATTAGTGAGTTAAAATCCGAAATGATCACCCTAGTGAATAATAAAATCGAGAAATCTAATCCACCCCCTCTTAACCAACAAACTATCACCACGAATAATAGCGAAATTTGCCGAAATCACCTTTCTGTCACACGCAACCAAGATCCAGATGCTCCAAATCAGCTACCTGAAAATTGGTCCAACGTTGTCAAAAGAAAGAATAAGAAGAAATTACCTGCTCTAACAACTGATAAAAATAACCTGACGCAGATCCTCTCCGCTCCGTCTCCCTCTCCTAATCCTAATCCTCCTCCACGTATTTTGCGTCCTACTCCAACTGCTCCTATGAAAGAACCTAAAAGAGTAGAAGTTATCTACCTCGCTGAAAATAAGAAAAGTAATATCAAGTTGAACCAAGTACTGTCTAAGGCCAAAGAAAACATAAACCTACACGAACTTGGCATTAACCAGATTAAACCACGTGCTGCCTTAAATGGAGGCCTTATACTGGAGATACCTAAAGCAAAGAATGGTGAAGTGGCCCCCATATTAATGGAAAAAATCAAAGCTCTTTTCCCTCCTGGCGATATTATTGTCTCCTGTCCTAAAAAATACAGAGAAATTTTAATCACCAGCGTAGATGTCTCAGCTTCCCACCCTGAAATTACCGAAGCTCTCCAATCAGTCTGTGGACCTAGTGAATCCTTTATCCTAGGCCCAGTCCGTCCGAACCTGAGAGGCTCAGCCACAGTATGGTGTAAATGTGACGAGTCCGCAGCTTTCAAATTACTTGCGATAAAATCTCTTTCTATAGGGTGGTCACAGGCTAAATTCCAACCTCTCGAAAATAGACCAGTACAATGTTTCAAGTGCTGGTCATACGGACATGTACGTAATACCTGTACCCAGCGCGCTCATATTTTTTCCCTCGAGGCTCGCTTCCCCTCTTTTTCGCCCGTATTTCGATCCCCACTACTATTCCCCTCATGCGTGCTCATGCGCGTTCGCGAAGCTCTCCGCAGCGCTACCGTGAAAATCACTGCATACCCCCACCAAGTATTGGTCCCCACCATGGTCGCGTCGTCCTCACTTTTCGGCCGAGGGAAAAAATATGAGCGCGCTGCCTGTACCTCTAGTGTTGACATGGAAGGCTGGTGTTTCAAATGCAGTCAGAAAGGACACCCTGCCAGCACATGTAGTAATGAAAATCCTACATGCTACCTATGCCAGAATAATAATTTCAGTCACAATCATAAAATGGGTACGAACACCTGTAGGACTTACCTTAACTATAAAAATGACAAGCTGAAACCTCCTTCTCAGTCGCTGAATCACGATAACACTGGTAGCAGAATAGAGGTACCTGAAACTAATAGAAATAATTTAATATGACATATAGGAGCTCAAATAATGTAATGAAAAACAGTGCACCATTGCTAATAATGCAAGCTAATATTAATCATGCTGTTGCAGCACAAGCCTTAATCGAAAGGCATATTGTAAATAATAAAATTAATATTGCACTGATCTCTGAACCACACAACCCATGTGTGACGGAGCATATCGTCTCCGTCCCCGCGCAAACGTACTACCCGTCCGACACGGCGAGACTCCCGGAGCGGCCGCTAGGCGGCGCCGCCCGGGAGGCCTTCTCGCAACCGCGATCACGGCGCGCGCCTTAATAAGGCCGCCGCTAACCCGTAGCGAGTACTCTGATTGCTGTGACGGAAAGCCGGCACACATCGAAGTAAGTAATCGAGTCAACCGACGGTGTGGGAGCTCCCGTCGGTATAGGGTTGCGAGATCCGAACGCACTTAGAAATAAGTGATTTTTGCAAACCTCTGTTTGGGGGAAGGAGCCTTCAATCGCTAGGCCGTGCCTTCCTCAAACACTGGTCTCTCGCTCTCGTCACTACGAGTAGTGACAAGAGCACCTCGAGTCCACCCGGCTACCATTACGGTAAGCCCATACGGGTGTTAGACGCACGGGTACGCCGCTATCACCTAGGATAGCGGTCGTTACTAGAGCCACGGCCCGCTTCACGGGCAACAATCGATTCCGAAACGATCTGGCATTGCCCAGATCCCGCGCCGCGTAGTAATAGAGTTCGCTAGTCATTAAGTCCGAAACGATCTGGCATTGGCCAGATCCCGCGTCGCGTAGTCGATAAGTTAGAGTAAGTTGCGGCCAGAATCAAAGCGTGACCCCGCCTTCTCCGGCGCGAATTCCGATAGTCATAGCTCGCGAAGTAGTTTAACCGTAGAATAGTATCTAACATTAAGCATTGTGTTTCTCTGTAGAGGCCCCGCGCGGAAGGACCTGCCATCCACGTCTCAT
>NW_017179620.1:15742-18968 GCF_001652005.2 Ceratina calcarata
TCGCTAGGCCGTGCCTTCCTCAAACACTGGTCTCTCGCTCTCGTCACTACGAGTAGTGACAAGAGCACCTCGAGTCCACCCGGCTACCATTACGGTAAGCCCATACGGGTGTTAGACGCACGGGTACGCCGCTATCACCTAGGATAGCGGTCGTTACTAGAGCCACGGCCCGCTTCACGGGCAACAATCGATTCCGAAACGATCTGGCATTGCCCAGATCCCGCGCCGCGTAGTAATAGAGTTCGATAGTCATTAAGTCCGAAACGATCTGGCATTGGCCAGATCCCGCGTCGCGTAGTCGATAAGTTAGAGTAAGTTGCGGCCAGAATCAAAGCGTGACCCCGCCTTCTCCGGCGCGAATTCCGATAGTCATAGCTCGCGAAGTAGTTTAACCGTAGAATAGTATCTAACATTAAGCATTGTGTTTCTCTGTAGAGGCCCCGCGCGGAAGGACCTGCCATCCACGTCTCATGAATAAATGTCTTTTGTGTTCAAATAACCGTCTCGGTCATTTTCCACCCATCCCTAGTATTAAGCCGCGTTCTCACCGAGCGAGCGGTCGGCACCACCACGGCACCTATCGGTGGCTCGGCCGAACCGCCCGTTACACATGTAAGAACGATTGGTTCGGTGCGCGAAATAACAAGGCTGCAATTATTATAGATAGTCCAACAATTACCAACCCAATAATCATCGATAAAAGTAATAAGTACTTAGCGATTTCCTTACATTCGCTAATATTCATCTCTATCTATTGTTCCCCAAATGAAAACAGGATTATATTCGAGAAACGATTGCATGACGTGGCAATACCTATCTCTAAATTTAATCATCTATCAATTATTATTGGAGGTGACTTCAACGCCCATGATAAACTCTGGGGGTCGTCTAAATGTTGTATCAGGGGTAAAATTCTGAGCGCATGGGCTAAATCAAACAACCTCTTTGACCTTAATAAAGGTAACACACCTACCTGTATCCGTCTACAAGGAACATCTGTGGTTGACGTCACTTTCGCGAATAGGAGTGCATCTATAAACATCTCAGGCTGGCGTGTAGAGAATGTTGAAACTATGTCTGACCACCAATACATTAGGTTCTCCTTCTCTTTTCCCTAAGAGCTCGGTGTTCCCTAGATGGAACGTTGGGTCTTTCAATAGCGAAAGATGCGAAGCCGCGATATTAGCGTATACATGGAGAAATAATTGTTTTCGCCCCAAACCTTTCAATACAAGCATCAAATTTATTAATAAATGCCTGACTTCTCTTTGCGATATATCTATGTCACGAAAAAAACACTAAAAAACGGTTGAAACATACCATAGATAAAGCTAAAAACAGCCAGTGGCAATCTATAATAGCTAAACTAAATGAAAATCCCTGGGGCCGACCATATAGGTGGGCAACCAATAAGTCGACTACAACCCACTTCCTACCTCTAACTGAAACTATAGACCCACAGATCCTACAGTCGATACTCGATAGTCTACCTGCATTGGCCTCCTTCTTCTCAGACTGCCTTAAGAAATCCATTTTCCCAGATTGCTGGAAGAGAGCTAGTACTCCTTAGCAAGCCTGGAAAACCAGCGGATGATCCTTCTGCCTACAGGCCGCTGTGCTTACTCGACGAGATTAGTAAAATATTCGAGAGAATACTTGTGCAGCGACTCGATCCTACGACACCTACGTGATCCTAGATACAAATTGTCCAATTTCCAATTCGACTTTAGGAAAGGCAGGAGTACCATCCATGCACTAACTAGAGTTTGTAATATGATTGCTGAAAATAATGCCAGGAACAAGGTAACTATTGCTGTAAGCATAGATATTAGCAACGCATTTAATGCCATACCCTGGAAAACTATCATCCACGGCCTAATTAACAAAAAAACACCTATCTACCTAACTAAAATAATCTATGACCATCTAAGAAACAGAGAAATATTAACAACAGATAAATATGGGAAACAGATAATTAAAAGAGTCAGTTCCGGTGTCCCACAAGGCTCAGTTCTCGCTGCAACACTGTGGAACATAGGCTTTGACAGTATACTACAATTAAAACTCCCACTACATGTGGATATAACAGGATACGCAGACGATACCCTCCTTCTTATTACACACTCGAACATATATGGATGTATGAAAGCTTCACTAGCTACCCAAATGGTGATAAACAAGATTCGGTCTATTGGTCTACAAGTAGCAACACATAAGACCGCAATTATCTGCTTTGCTCCTAAAAAAGAAAAAACCAATCCCGTAAATAACCACATTATTATCGATAACGTTAAGATAGTCTTCTCAGATTATATTAAATACCTAGGTATATATATAGACGATAGATTAACATTTACTACTCACATACTGCAAACCATGGCCAAAGCCTCTGGTTTTGTTAATAATATCAGTAGAATCCTACCCAACGTCAATGGCCCATTTGAACACGTACGATATCTGTATACGCACACGTTTAACTCAATAATTTTATATGGTGTACCAGTGTGGGCCAAAACAACTCTAAAAAATAAGATATTATGCAAAAATCTGCTTAAATTACAGAAAAGGATGGCTAACAGGGTGGCATGTTGTTATAAAACCGTTGCACTAAACACTATCCTGCTCTTAGCTAGATGCATTCCCATACCTATCCAAATAGAAGTTACCGCAGAAATGTATTTCGCTGTGGAAAAACTAAAGAAACGTCGGAATACTGTTCCTTTAGATATCCAAAGACTTAAAAATGAAAGATACTCATTAATGACTGCGAGATGGAGAGACGAACTATCCGCTCTGTCCCTGCCATCGCATTCGCTTACCTATATAATCTCTAATAATCTCGATCTGTGGATGAAGCGTTCTCATGGCAAAATCAACTTTTATATCTCCCAAGCCCTTACAGGCCATGGTTGTTTTGGAAAATTTCTAGCTCGTATTAAAAAAGAACTGACCCCGTCATGTCATCACTGCGATCATGCAATCGATGACAATATTCACACGCTCTTCCACTGCCCAGCGTGGCAAGCTCGCAGACGGGAGTTTTGTAACTCGTCCAATTCCATCTTCTCTCTTGAGTCCTTGATTTACTATATGCTAGAATCCCCAGAGAACTGGGCCAAAGTCAGTAATTTCATTTGTAGCGTGATTTCCGAAAAAGAGAGGGCAGAGAGGCTGAGAGAGCTTTCTCGGAATACATAACCTCCAGTTTTTGACCTGTGTATACGTT
>NW_017179621.1:0-604 GCF_001652005.2 Ceratina calcarata
GCTGTAGTATATTACGTAGTGATAGGTGAGTAGGTTAAGAGGTATATTAATAGTTTCTGTTCTTACTAATAGGTTCTGTTCTGTTCTGTTTGTAGGTTAAGAGGTATATTAATTGTTCTCTTTGTCTCTCATCGTGCTCCTTTCATGAGATCACACTAAGAGAAAAGGTAAGTATGGTATGCCAAGCATCTGGGGAGGACAACATAATGGTAAGTATGTCATCAATCGTTGACAGTGTGTTTGATGTAGTTAAGATAGGAGGCCTAAGTTGTNGGATAACTCTTTTTTAATGCGATATAAGTATTTGCCGAAGCAGCAATGACCAGTTAGAACTTGTGAAAGTGTGTAGTTTAGACGACAATGTTCACGATTCATCCATTTATCAAAGTTATTGTAAATTGCATGGATAATGGAGTTTATAGGTGTGGGAACTTCGGATATTTTTTCCTTCCATTTTCTTAACATTAACGGGTTTCTTTCGTTTTTTAACCTCTTTAGATCAGTCGGTGTGAATTGACGTTTTTTAAGTTTCTCGGTCGCAAAGAATAACTCAGCAGTGACTTCTATTTGTATGTTCATGGGAACACATCTTGATAGAAGTAAA
>NW_017179622.1:0-603 GCF_001652005.2 Ceratina calcarata
GCCTCTCAAATGCAGATCTCTTTCATTAATTCAATAAGCAATTTCAATTGGTAATTTTCATTAAAAATAGCCAATTCCTTCTAATCACTTATAGCCTCTTAATGCTACTTTGTTTAAGGCTACTTAGCTTCCTTCAAATCTTGCAATTGTGCGATACAACCTCTTTGCCCCAGTTTCCTAGACAATTTTAATAAAGAGATATTAAAATAAGTTTAAGTCGTATTTTATGCACAATTTATTATACAGCCTACAATACAAAACTAACGTCGATTGTTTGGCTCAAATAAATACATTCTCCACAGATGAAGAAAGATATTCAAAATATTAAATTATAGAAACGATTAAATGTAACGTGACTCGATTTTTTAACGTCGTAATGATTTTAAAACAGCTGACTTTCATTTAATAGTATGCATGTGACACAATTCGAATATAATTAACATAAAATAGTTTTTAAATCAGGGTTATTTCTTGGGCCATTCGAATATAATTAACATAAAATAGTTTTTAAATCAGGATTATATCTTGGGCCAACACATGATCGAAATATCATATTCCTCTCACAGTCAAATGATCTGTGCGCATAATAAAATAACATATGAC
>NW_017179623.1:0-604 GCF_001652005.2 Ceratina calcarata
ACGATAACACATTTATTTCAGCGCTCAAGTAGTGCGTTGTTAATTCTTTACAATGCACAAGTGACGTTAAATAACTGTACAAATTGTGGTCTGAGCGGACAGCGTGAACAATGGCGACCGAGTTGCCACGTTCTTGCACGTGGCCGTTACACTGATTCGAACTTCAAGTTCACTAACACGTGATCTACGTGCTGATTCGTNACATCGGCACGTCTGTCTTACGTAACAGTGCGTAACGGATTCATGCCGGTCTCTCGGCGACCGGCCGCTTCCAGGTTCTTCATCCTGACAGCGCTGATATTGCGTGATCTTAAACGTATAAAAAATCTTCGAGAAGTATATTCTCGAACAGTCATATTTTTTCATCATATGATGCACTATATAGCCTGTAAAATTTGTTGCAAATCGAGCTTGTGAACGATGTCTTTTCCCGCCATAACTTTAAAATCGTTCATAGCACTTTCAATTTCAATGGGAACACAACCCTCCGGAAAATCGTTAGAATCAGAGTGGGCGTGTGTTTGAGAATCATCCGCTAACTGATTTTCTATTAATTTATTCATATTGTTCATGTATATTTGCACATTTCTCATGATATTCGATG
>NW_017179624.1:0-603 GCF_001652005.2 Ceratina calcarata
CAAACTCTGGCAAGCTCTTGACTTCATTCCATAAAAATTTCGAAATTCTTTCCTCCTCCGCGAAATTAATGTTTGGTTCCTCTATCCTTACTGCTGATTGACGAACTTCCTCATTTTCAGGTTCTGCTCTACTTGCTATATTATTTTCTTCTGTTGTCATTGAACTACTCCCCGTTGAATCTTTAGTATTTTCTAGTGATGTTATTTTTGTAGCAAGTGTTAAAACAATTTCCTTCAATTCCTGAAGGTCTCTCATCATTTTACTACCTTGCTCAGAATCCATTATAACAAATTGCGATGATATCTCAGTATCTCTCTCGTAAGAATCAATTGATGAAGTTGAGCTTGAGCTACTACTATCACTATTGAATTGTTGCGGATTACGATAGTTAGTGAAAGACATCAACTTACAGTAAGATGAGGCTTGCTAATATCTTCATGAACATTTCTTCTTATATCACTCAGTATGAAGAAATTTGCTCCTTTAGCACTGACTTTAAGTACAAGTTAACTTATTTCCCGTTATTTCCACGAACGTGATCCCACCGCTGCCACCAAAATTTCGTATGTGATGCCCGGTTGTGGTTTACTTCTCGAAGTTAA
>NW_017179625.1:0-603 GCF_001652005.2 Ceratina calcarata
CACGGGTAGAACACGCTATCACGTTGGATAGCGGTATCTAGTAGAGACTCGGCCCGCTTCCCGGGCATTATATCGAACTCTGAACGATCTGGCATTGGCCAGAACCCGCGTTACGTCGATTAGTATTTAGAATATAAGTTTAGATTTAAGTTACGCGCCAGAGCCGAAACGTGACCCCGCCTTCTCCTTCGCGTAGACCGATAGCGATAGAGTCATTTTGCGATAGTTCCGTGAACATCGAGTCTTAGCCATAGTCCGCATAGTATTTAGAATCGAGCGCGTTTAAAATAAGTCGCGCCGCGTGCACAAACCGCTTCTAGTAATAAGTCTCTTCTTCTTGTAGAGGCCCAGTGGCAAGGCCGACCGCCAGACCTTCCGTGCCACCTGCCGCCTCATCCAGCCAGCGGAATTAAGATTAATAAATCTAGTAGAGTTAAAATTGTCTTGTTCATTTGGAAACCCGCCCTTAGCTTTAAGACGCGTTCCCTAGAGCGAGCGGTCGGCACCACCCGGCACCTATCGGTGGCTCGACCGAACCGCCCGTTACACCGTAAAAGAACGTGTTCACATTGCAATAGACATCTGAAAACTCTTTAAAGATTT
>NW_017179626.1:0-603 GCF_001652005.2 Ceratina calcarata
GAGTATTACCAACTGTATTCCGACTATCTATTAAAATTTCTGGATGAGTATAAAAAGAATGGAATAGACGTATGGGCGGTTTCCTCGGGTAACGAACCTATAAACACGATCATACCGTTCGATCCCCTTAATACCATGGGATGGACTCCGGACAGGATGGGTGAATGGATCGCGGAAAATTTTGGCCCGACGCTTGCCAACTCCAAACATAACACCGTGATATTGGCGCTGGACGATCAAAGAGTCGAATTACCTTGGTTCATCCAAGAGTTGTTTAAAAATGAAAAGGCAAAGAAGTATACCGCCGGCACGGCCGTCCATCCCTACGTTGATTTCTTGATCGGACCGGAAGTATTAGACAAAACGCATGATCTTGACCCAGATAAATTTATCCTGTTGACTGAAGCATCGTTAGGTAAGCGCTTCGCAGCTCAATTCTTCAAAACTGGATCAGAAATGATAAAAAATTTATTATTAATCAGTTTATGCCAGAAAGACTAAATGATTAATTTCTGAAAATAGAGTGATTCAATATCTGTATCAGAAATCGCACTGATGATAATTGCATACAACTGATTTGAATGAATTGTAGATTATTATATT
>NW_017179627.1:0-603 GCF_001652005.2 Ceratina calcarata
ACTGCAGAGGTTCCTCTAGGTTTTCTTGCCTGAGCAGACCTGGATTTCTTTATGGCGCCGGAGTTAGACGTAGCAGGTAAAAGTTCGTTGGTAACTGAGTTGACTTTGTTCACTTTCCGTTGAGTTTTCTTTCGTCCTACTATTCCTGACCACTGTGTCGGTGGCTGCTGTATTACAGGAACTTCCACAAGCGGTTCAGAGATCGGACCATCGTTACCTTTGACAATTGGGCTGATATACCTATTGTCCTCGCTGTTTTTAGAGGTTTGACTAAACGTAAGCATTTTTTGTATTTCTTCTTTAAATTCGGTAAGTTTTTTGTTTATATTCTGTTCTATTTTGTCATAAATTATGTTAAAATTGATTTCTTTATTTTCAGGTTGCTGGGATCGCGTCGCTTTTTGTTCAGCCTCCGCCGCTTCTCTTTGTGCATTTGCACGTTCGAGTTTTTCAACGCGTTCTCTCAATAAATCGTTTTCTTTTTTTAGCGCAGCTTCTCTTTCGGTAAGTGCAGCATTTTTATCTGCCAGAGCTACAGAGACTTCACGTACTCTTGATACCGCCAGCTTGACAATTTTACTCATAGTTCCTTTCATGTTTTTT
>NW_017179628.1:0-603 GCF_001652005.2 Ceratina calcarata
CTTTAGGTGAGAACTGTATAAAAAAATTTATTAGTTACGCGTACAGATCCACGGTCCATTAGACTACAATGTACAGAGCGTTATATGCTTAAACGCTTCGCGTAGGAACTTTTTTCATTGCTTTTCGAGGTCTCGCGTTATATTCAGATGCGAGCCCGGGAAAACGTCTCCAATATTTACTAACTCTCTACGACTTTGGAATTCGCGCGTACTCTTACATACATATATCTCATCTACGACTTCGTCATTTCGTCTCGACTCGCTCTTTTCCTTGTATAAATTCCTACGTTCTTCGTCTTCCCGATACAAAAGTTGACCACACAGCTAAACGACTGATCGCAGCCTAGTCTTCGATTATAATCGTCCTCGGAGCCCTCTTCCTTTTGATTATTAAAAAAAAAGCATTCAACCACGCGATCACCTGATGCGAGTACGGTAAGTATAAAAGTGACTAAATCAATCCCCTACGGCCTATGGCATCGTTTCGTCGGTTTTATGTTAACGGAAACATGTGTCAGAGACTCCGCTTTGAAATCGAGATTCTTCATTCGCGGTACTCAGCTCAGTTTCCGTTGTTTTTGTTCCGCTTTCGGTTTTTTTTTT
>NW_017179629.1:0-603 GCF_001652005.2 Ceratina calcarata
CGCTGAAGCGCAGGCCCTTTCATAAGAAAGTCATTCAAACATTCTTTATTTCTATATTTTCGTGCGGCATCGAACACAACTCGAATTTTTGTCGTGACAACCGCGTGATGCGGCAAATACCACGCTTTCTGCCTATTGAGCTCGTCTAATGGAACACGTTCCATATGTCCAAGCTCCTCGTAAATTGACATAAAATTCCGATACGCGGCTGCCAGATTAGGATCGCGAGGAAACCGCGATTATAATCTCTTCATGCGTGGCACGCACTTTGCTCCAGATCTCCAAGAGAGCATCAATACGCGAAGCAACAATATTAGTTTAAGGTGTCACGCGGTTTCTCCTTTAAACGACTAGCTGTTAATTCTAACTCTGCCAGACGCGAATTCTGCAAGACAGTGAGCACTCGCAACGATGGCAAAGCCATTTCAAAAGTCGTACAATATATGTCCTGCTCGAAATCCAAATTCAACTAGCCTTCCCCTTCGTTCTTCAAACGCGTCTCGGCCAGCACGTTGTACCGTCTCTATCGCGACAGACAAATGATCATCAACGGCTGTCGCTTGTCTCAATCAATACGTCAATTAATAAATTATCAATTTACAT
>NW_017179630.1:0-603 GCF_001652005.2 Ceratina calcarata
AGCACACGCTACAGCGCAATGTGGCTGTCAGAAATTTTATCTGTTCTTGAGGTAACCAGTTAATCAGGAGTCGAATGGAACTATTTACATTTATATATAAATCACTTATTCACCATTAGAATCCATTCAGTCTGAATATTTAATTAATGTTCGATTATTACAAGCGAACATGTGCCTCGAAATGCACATTTCAAATTAGCCTAGTCTTTGAATCTAATGAATTAAATTTGATCTCAACTTCAAACCTACACGAAGAGTTCTCCGGAGCATTTATTCGAGTTCTTGGGAACGGACTAAATGCTCTTGAGAATATTAATAGTTCCATTCAAGTCCTGCAGGTAAATCATACCTGAAATCGATCGTAGTGATGAACACCGAACACGGTTCTGACAAGTATACTGAAGATAGCAACGCTGAGCATTATTGCTCTGCTTACTTCCGCGGGGTTTTCCTTGAGTACGACCGCCGCGTTAATCAGAGGAAGTAGAGCCGAGATCGCATTTATTACGAAAAATAATCTTAGAGTTGTGTAACGGATCCTCTCGAATTTCGTCGCTGTCGGGGCAAGCGGCCACAAAGCAGTCAGAATTACATTGTACTTGG
>NW_017179631.1:0-316 GCF_001652005.2 Ceratina calcarata
GGTCTAAATAGAGCAAAATATTGTTAAAACTATAATAAGAAAGATATTTCACATTACCCTTTCTATTTCGTGAGCGTATGAATAAGAAGGAGCTGCGTTCAATTCCCATAAACGATGCTTTCGTGGATCGAACATTACTTGGTAAGCTATCCAAGATCCCAAGCCTATTATTATTAGATTTGATGGTGTTAACTTCTCAATCATTTTCCAATTCTTAAACTGTTATTCTACGTGGCAAATAGCAATAAGAGCAATAATACGTAACCTCTAAATATATAACATATATAACATTATAATCAGTGTTACCACACCGATA
>NW_017179631.1:3128-3660 GCF_001652005.2 Ceratina calcarata
GGCATGCACTATACATAATAGTGAGACTGCGATAGCAATACCTCACTCACTGACCCTCTTTGTCGTTCCGGGTGTATTTGCCCAGCTCAGTGTGGCCAGGTTGAAGACGGGAGCTAACGAGAATTACCCCTTCCACTTACGCACACTATCGCATCGTATCCGTGTGCTCCGAGTTCGGCTCAACTTCGACTCAGTAGAGGGAGAAGGCGAAACATCAGTCCGTCAATCTTGCTCTTGATGCGTTAAAATCCAAGCGGTCTCCAGTCGACTGACGGCTGTTTGTACTCTCGATTCCCGTCCTTCTTCGCATTATAAGTTAATGCACAGCCTTCTTTAATACCTAGCCATGCTGAGAGACTTGGCAACACTGTTAATGGCGGAGTTAGGAGTCCTATTTTCGAGAGTGACAGGAATGTGCTCGGAAATATAATTAACGTTTTTTTTAATATATAATTAAATTAATTTGGAGTACTTGTTATCAGTTATGTATAACAAATATATAAAGATCATAATTATAACAAGCAGAAGTGAT
>NW_017179631.1:3739-6093 GCF_001652005.2 Ceratina calcarata
GAAAGATTAATAATATTAAGATATAAGTAACTAATATAGCAATAAAATAATTTTAAAATCCTATGGAACATTTAAATTAGTGGGATATTTGCACTTGTTTCTTGCTTGTAATTGAATATATTAAAATACAAATAACATTTGAAACCGTACAAGGAGGCCGCACGTTCCGTACTTCTGCTCTATATGTAGACTTATACAGCATGTCCCAGAACTAGTGTTAAGCCCGGAAATGGGGAGGAGCTGAGGCTGAGGTGATTTATAACAATATTTTCCTTTGTCAAAATGTTGTCCAAAGAGTGGTTGTTGAATTATTAATAAAACAATCAGAGTGCTCATATAACGTGTGCTCAGGAGAGCGGCAACTGCGTTGGACGTCAGACATTGCCGCGCTTGTCATGAGAACAGAGAGTTAAAGACAAGTTACACGCAAAAACGACTAACATCAGCATGCACATGCACATATCTATCTATAAACGTATTTTCAACTGTAGGGTGCACTACAATTTTACCAGCAGCTTGCTGCATGGAAGGAAACACATGTGCCGATAGTCTGCGCCTCTCATACGTATTTCACATAGTATTTCGGCACCCTTTACCCTTTTCCACCCATAGAGATAGTATACATAGAGTACAGAAGCCAACCGCAAACGTGAGTCGCAAATAGAAAGAGAGAAGAACACGAGAATGACTTTCTCTCTACCGACGCATGCGCAGTACTCATATAGGTGTATATGGGTTCGAAATGTTCGAATACGTACGCTGTATGCATGCAGAGCATGCGCTCTGCTGCTGTTAAACAAAGAGAGGTAGTAAATTTCTACTTCGTTTTCTTTCTAACAGCGTATCAATTCCACTTACAGGCGAGAATATGGGATCTGTACTCTATCTATAATATCTCTATGTTTCCACCACAGTGTTACATGATCAGGTCTATGATATTCACCGCACAGCTTTCCATCTCATTCGATCCTCTCCCGCCTCTTCTTCTCTTCACAGGAATTCGCACCATAGACTCCGCACTCCAATGAAATAGAATTCAATGATCTGCACAAGCGCGAGAGTTCCCCATATGGGCGACCATATTGAATTCCCGGGCTTCATTCACGTCCCATTGCTTCACTCTCTACTGCCTATACCTGTCTTAAAAATCTCCATAAAATATCAGATACAACAATAGATACTGATATTTAACAATTATATTTGATAAGTAACTATTACATGTATTAATCCCGCGAACGTATGAATTTCTATATACTTACCTATTTTCTGTAATCGATAAAAGTGTTTAACAACTGAAAATGCTATATACCATCCTAATGCGGATTACATATTCACATTGTTTTACATACATACAATAATGTACCAAACATTAAGTACTATAAAGCAATAATTGTATGTAGTAGTTTTTTATCAAATAAAATTGTTGAACAACACTATGTATTGTTGTATTTGATATTTTACGGTGCTTACGGTGAGGAAAGATCGTGGTTTACGAAGAGAAATGTATGAATTGACCTGAAACTTATGGCAATAAAAAAGGTCTAGCAGCTACTTAAAGCTGCACAGCGGGTGGTGGACGATAGACCGATACTTTCGCACTCGTCTGAGGAAGATGTTCTGAGGACCCCATGCTTTTACATGGCTTTCCCTATACCTTCAACTTTCTACTACGACACTGTATCTTACGGCAGAGGCGTCTTTCGAGAACAAAATTTCGCCGGAAGATACGTAAGAGCCTTCTTACGTTACGGTAAGTGTGAATACTCCATTAAGAGGAGCCGAAGTTGGCTTACAATCAGTGTACCCAAGCTTTTTATTTCTCCTTCTTCATTCGCCAGATTGGGTAGATTCGCCCTATCCCCACGTCTACCATATCCAGTTGCCACACCACAGTAGTGCACCTCCTGTCAACCCCGCATTAAATTCGCTGTAACAATGAGCCAACAGCATGAGGATAAGCACGCAACCGCTCGGCTCGGCTCGTCGGAGTCGGAGGCTCGGAGTTCAGTTGAATTTCGTCCGGCGGGGAGTGAGTATCGATTTTTCGTTTCCCGTTTCGCGTTTCACGCTGGACTGTGTACGATATATAGTATATGTATAGTTGTTGATGTGTTGTTAGTAATATATAGAAAAATATGAATATTAATACGAAAGCAATGTATGTACGTTGATCAAATTTAAAAAAGTTTATTTGTTTATTGTATAATAGTAATATTATTTGTAATAATAATAATAATAATTTAGAAACAGGAATTAATATTAGAAATAATACTGAATTATATAATTTCTGCGAACCTGAAGAATGAAAAATTTTGAAAAATTCAGGGTTGCAGTACTTAAAAGGATATAGAATT
>NW_017179631.1:6207-12165 GCF_001652005.2 Ceratina calcarata
TTTTGTGTAAATTGTACTGACATGTGATTCGTGTTTATTATATACATACATTTGTATGTACAGTGGATAGTGAAGAAATGAGGGATTTCGAAGGATTCGTCCAAGTGAAACGGAGATTTCCTTCAACTTTTCCCTGTTTTCTATTGTTTGAATACCCGACGAAGGATGCATCGACTGGCTTCGATTATAATGGTGAGAAAAATAAATAAATTATACCTTACAGTCCTTTTGTTTACTATGAAATTGCATACGATTAACATAAAATTAATAATAATTCTATACTGAAACATGGTATTTGAGTAATTAATTCATATAGTACTGATGTTAAAAGTGAGACTTTTATTGTTAATAAATTGTTAATGATTGATTTTGGAGGAAAATGTTTCAAACAAATGTTATAACTACTAGTAATAGGTACAAATAAGGTTCTACACAATTTTCTTGTAACTGTAATACTTTAGGAGTAATAATCAAAAGCACGAGACTCTAGTTTCTAAGTAATAGAATTTCGATAGACAGTATTAGTTTATTGCATATAACTCGTTAATTATTGGTCCTATGAAAAAATGTATTAAACAAAACTTGTGGGTTCTGATAACATCTACAAATTAGGTTGTGTACAATTTTGTCGTAAGTCCAATACCGCAGGAGTAATCATGCAAAGTGGGAGACTCTACCTTCTTACGATAGAGAGTATCAGTTTATTGCGAACAATTTGTTAATTTTGGTTCTACCAAAATATTTCCTATACAAAAATTGTAGCCTCAGTCGTCAGCTAAAAATAAGGCTGTATGCGATTTTCGTTCAGGTCCAATAGTTTGGAAATAATTGTTATCAATTCTAGATATTACATTTTGAGGAACACTATTGTCGAACTCTAATTGCTGACAACCAAGTTAATAATAATAACTTCGTTCACAACTCAAATTAAAAGTTAAATTTTAAACTATAATTTAGTACCTCCACCAATCTTGTGTAACGTACTTAAATCACGACTAAATGAAAATTTGTCGAATTTGAAAAATTAAATTCTACTGAAAAATATTGCCAAACGTCAGTCCTTAATAATTTTTTTGATATTGGCCGAAATAAGTTCAACATTACCTCAAATTAAAGCTTGAACTCCCTACTTGAAATTTTTCTCTTATAGTTTTGTTTAAACCAGTTTCTAAAGAGGCCAGAATTGACCTTGAAGCAAGGGTAGTCGACTTCCAAGAAATTCCATTATTGATCTTGTATATGTGTATATACGTATATACATGATACATTATGGAGATAGAAATCTACACGCACTGTACAGAATATAGAGAAAAGGGTGAAATATCAAATAACTTACCCGATTATTTCATTACAAGGCCTTGTATTAAGAAAATATTTGTTTGTTTTAAAATATGCAATTATTATTTGTATAAAATATAAGACGATTAATTTTTGTTCTCATTCAAAGAACAATAAATAATATACAGGGTAAGCCAGTAAAAAGTACCATACACAATAAAGTGTTGTTTAACCCTTTGAGCGCTATGAACGCATATTTGGGTATATACATAACCATTTAATTTCGGCTATGAACTATGAACGCATATATGGGTTCTCACGCAACCACTCAACTTGGGCTACGAACGCATATATGCGATTGATGCTACCAAAGGTTTTTGAGGTTGTACCAGTGTAACCACGTACTTATTTCTCGACATTTGTTCTTTGCTTTTTAGTATTTCACTTTAAATTGCTCTATATCATTAATAACCTCACGTATTATATGCATTCGCGTTGTCGTAAAAAATAGGTAGCCCACAGCGGGCGCTCAACATCACATCACTCAGCAGCGCTTAAAGTGTTAATGGTATTATTAAAACAAGCTACACATGTACATAAAATCGTTAAATGACGGAGAAGGAATGTATTTTTAAATTTTGACAAATTCAATCATACGACTCTCAGCTTCTATATAGAATGAAATCAATGATGAGTGAATAATATTATATGGTTATTGTATATACTATACCTTAGGAAACGTAAGAATAGTGATTGTACCTCCAGTTTTGTTCATCCTACTTTCAATGACTTTTGACTTCTACCCGTTATCTTGTTTCCTATTAGTACTTGCTTAAGTTTGTGATTACTGAAGAGCGAATCATAGTGCTACGAGCATTTCTGACTTGGGGTCATTTTTAACTCACAATCAGATGCTATATTCCACGAGTGTTATGCCGGAGCCATTTTTGATTCAAGCCCGTTTTTCATCCCTTCATTAATATATTCGTCCATTCTTTAGAGCATATACTAGTGGAGGCAGTATGCCGTGCTCGGAAAGTGTGGTTAGTGTCACTAGATCTGACATTTAACTAGACGTAAGGGTACATGCTATCTCTCTCACACACATCACTCACACAGCCAATCGCATACGGAGTGAGAGAGATAGCATGTACCCTCAGATCTAGTGACACTGACCACACTTTCCGAGCACGGCATGCTGCCTCCAGTAGTATATGCTCTAAGGACCATTCCATCAACTATTGTACCTGAATTATTTTTGACCCGGGACCATGTTGAAATCATTTTTGACTGGAGGTCATTCGCGATCTATCTCTTCTTATGCCGGGAACATTGACCCACACTCATAGTTCACTAATACCTACTTACTGCCTTTATGCTCCCCACGCTTGTTAGCTTCTATCCCTAGATAGACGAGGTGAGGTACATCACGTACACACCGTTCCATCACTATATACAGATGACTTGAACGATTCTAATGGCCTATTCCCACTGCGTTTTCCCGCTCAGTCCCAGCGAGCGAAATTGGGGTACCCGAGAGCGGAAATACGGACAAGTCAGTACCATAGTTAAGGGAAATGGAGGTATACGGAAAAGCGTGTATAAGAAAAAATGTGTGGGTGACGTCCAGCGGGCCCGGTCGAGTAAGACCCCTGCTAAAGCGAGAGGGTAAAAAAACCGCGGAGAGTGGAAAAGAGACCGAGCATAGCGGAAAATAAAGCGAGAGGGAAAAAAACCGCGGAGAGCGGGAAAGAGACCGAGCATAGCGGCAAATAAAGCGAGAGGGTAAAAAATGTCGCGGAGAGCGGGAAAGAGACCAAGCACAGCGGAAAACCTGGAGATCGGGAAACCTCGGGAGCGGGAAACGTCGAGATCGGCAAACCTCGGGAGTGGCAAACATATATATATAATAACACCCTCGCTCGTCATTCGTTAATTTCGAGCACCTTATCACCCTGATCTGTTTATGTTTCACCCGTCTCTGATTCGGCAACCGCACCCATCGGACGGACCACTCTCTGTCTCTCACCAGATGGCGCGTCGTCCGTCCGATGGGTTTTTTTCCCCTCTCGCTTTATTTTCCGCTATGCTCGGTCTCTTTCCCACTCTCCGCGGTATTTTTACCCTCTCGCTTTAGCAGGGGTCTCACTCGACCGGGCCCGCTGGACGTCACCCACACATTTTTTCTTATACACGCTTTTCCCTATACCTCAATTTCCTTTAACTACGGTACTGGCTTATCCGTATTTCCGCTCTCTGGTACCCCAATTTCGCTCACCGGGACTGAGCCGGAAAACGCAGTGGGAATAGGCCATAACTCCGGACCCATTTCGCACATACACATAGAAAATGTGACGCGTTCTCACTCTCTTTCTCTATCTATCTTTAATGCCTTCCATGCGTTGCCGCTACTTGGATTTGGACCCCACATTTTTTCTATATACAGGGTGTCTCAGAAAAAGTGTTAAAGTCGAAGAGATGTGATTCTGTAAGTGTTTCTGATCAACAGTCTCCTTTGCCAAAATGCAAAGTGAGGTATTGTTTTTAAATTATTAACGAAATACACTGACCAATAAGAGCACGTATAGGGTCCGCGCTAAGCCGCTGTCGAGCATCACGATTCGAGCCAACCTATTCGTAGCTGGGCGCGGGCTGTACGCGTGCTCTCATTGATCAGTGTTTTTCGTTAATAATTTAAAAACAATACCTCACTTTGCATTTTGGCAAAGGAGACTGTTGATCAGAAACTCTTACAAAATCACCTCTCTTCGACTCCAACACTTTTTCTAGGACACCCTGTATGCATCGTGGAGTCATCCTGAAATTCTCGAGTCACTTATACAATGCGTTATCGCTCTCCGTCCGTTATCATACAGTCTTGAAACCTGTGACCCTGTCACAATAAACGAAGAAGAAAAAAGAAACTAAGGGAACGGAATAAAGTAGGAAAAGAACAAAAACAGTTTAAATGGACTAAATTAACTAAAGCTCAACACATTGATATACGTTATTTTATCACTGCCTTTTAGCGTCCATACGCATACAGTGACTCACGAAAGTATTTGAATACCTACTGTGAAATACTTTATTAAGTATAATCAGTATGTTATACAACGCTTACCGAAATAATATTAACACTGTAAGTAGGTATGACTGTTTAGATTATGTACGTAAAATTTCAAACGAATCGAAATATATACACAACAGATATGAATTATTTCTTTCAAACATAAGCATTGTTGAATCCACAAAAGTATTTGAACACACAGAAATTAGTTCCAAGAACCAATAAAGACACAGTTGTCCGGGCACCGAATGTAAACTGATTGTTGTTAGTCGTCATCGTATGTACATTTGTCAGTCTCAGTTTAGCATTCATGGTGAAATATTACGATATTCATTATGTGTCCTAAAAAATCTGAAATTCCTGACAGTGTGAGACAATTAATTGTCAAGTGGCGTAAAGAAGGGAAGACGTATGGCGAAATAAGTAAATTATTAAATATAAATCGGTCTACAATACACTACATCATTAAAAAATCGGAATCTGAAGGAACTATAAGAAATAAATATCGCTCAGGCCGACCAAGAAAACTAACGGAAAGAGAAGAAAGAGTTTTAGTCCGTGAAATAAAAAAAAATCCTAAGATTTCTGCTACAAAACTTGCGACTACAGTTAAAGAGAACTTCAACAAAGATGTGCATCCAGAATTATGCAGAAGACTACTACGAGAAAATGATTATCATGCCAGGGTTCCCAGAAAAAAACCGTACATTAGTGATATTAATAAGAAGAAGAGATTAAAGTTCGCTAAAGAATTTATTAGTAAAGATAATGCATTTTGGAACAAAGTAATATTTTCGGATGAATCGAAATTTAACATTTTCGGATCAGACGGACGCAATTTTGTTTGGAGACAGGCAAATACCGAAATGGAAACGAAAAACTTACATGCTACAGTGAAACACGGGGGTGGCTCAGTCATGGTCTGGGGATGTATGGCAGCAAACGGCACCGGGAATTTGATTTTTATAGAAGGAATAATGGATAAATACAAATATTTGAACATTTTAAAACAAAATTTAAAAGAAAGTGCAGAAAAATTGAGTAATAGCGATTTTTACTTTCAACAGGATAATGATCCTAAACATACTGCAAGAATTGTAAAAGAATGGATCTTATATAATACCCCTCACACGTTGGTCACACCACCACAAAGCCCTGATATTAACCCGATTGAACATCTATGGGCAATAATAGGGAAAGAATTAAAAAAATTTAATATAACATCCAAGGCAACTTTAAAAGAAAAAATACTGCAAGTGTGGGATTCTGTATCACCAAGTACTACAGAAAAGTTAGTAAACAGCATGCACAATCGCTTACAAGAAGTTATTCGTGCTGAAGGTGGACCTACTAAATACTAAAACTTTAAAAATCATCTGTTCAAATACTTTTGTGGAATCAACAATGCTTATGTTTGAAAGAAATAATTCATATCTATTGTGTATATATTTCGATTCGTTTGAAATTTTACATTCATAATCTAAACAGTCATACCTGCTTACAGTGTTAATATTATTTCGGTAAGCACTGTATAACGTACTGATTATAATTAATAACATATTTCATGGTAGGTGTTCAAATACTTTCGTGAGTCACTGTATGTGGGGTACAAG
>NW_017179631.1:14343-17025 GCF_001652005.2 Ceratina calcarata
CAATAAAAATCGCTGTTACCCAATTTTTTTGAACTTTCCTTTAAATTTTGTTTTAAAATGTTCAAATATTTGTATTTATCCATTATTCCTTCTATAAAAATCAAATTCCCGGTGCCGTTTGCTGCCATACATCCCCAGACCATGACTGAGCCACCCCCGTGTTTCACTGTAGCACGTAAGTTTTTCGTTTCCATTTCGGTATTTGCCTGTCTCCAAACAAAATTGCGTCCGTCTGATCCGAAAATGTTAAATTTCGATTCATCCGAAAATATTACTTTGTTCCAAAATGCATTATCTTTACTAATAAATTCTTTAGCGAACTTTAATCTCTTCTTCTTATTAATATCACTAATGTACGGTTTTTTTCTGGGAACCCTGGCATGATAATCATTTTCTCGTAGTAGTCTTCTGCATAATTCTGGATGCACATCTTTGTTGAAGTTCTCTTTAACTGTAGTCGCAAGTTTTGTAGCAGAAATCTTAGGATTTTTTTTTATTTCACGGACTAAAACTCTTTCTTCTCTTTCCGTTAGTTTTCTTGGTCGGCCTGAGCGATATTTATTTCTTATAGTTCCTTCAGATTCCGATTTTTTAATGATGTAGTGTATTGTAGACCGATTTATATTTAATAATTTACTTATTTCGCCATACGTCTTCCCTTCTTTACGCCACTTGACAATTAATTGTCTCACACTGTCAGGAATTTCAGATTTTTTAGGACACATAATGAATATCGTAATATTTCACCATGAATGCTAAACTGAGACTGACAAATGTACATACGATGACGACTAACAACAATCAGTTTACATTCGGTGCCCGGACAACTGTGTCTTCATTGGTTCTTGGAACTAATTTCTGTGTGTTCAAATACTTTTGTGGATTCAACAATGCTTATGTTTGAAAGAAATAATTCATATCTGTTGTGTATATATTTCGATTCGTTTGAAATTTTACGTACATAATCTAAACAGTCATACCTACTTACAGTGTTAATATTATTTCGGTAAGCGTTGTATAACGTACTGATTATAATTAATAACATATTTCATGGTAGGTGTTCAAATACTTTCGTGAGTCACTGTACATAATAATACATACATGTGTATATATGCTCGTGTACTTATTAAATAAATCGGAAATTGAAATAAAATATATATTGAGATTGAAGAGAGGAATCAATAAATCTATTCTACTACTATTATAATAAATAAAAGAAAATTAGTATTACCATTTCTCATTAATGTCACCAATTTCTACTCATTCACCTATTTTTCTAACATTTTATACATTATCTGAAAATGTAATAACATGCAATAGGAATCAGTAGGAGTTTAATAGGAATTTAAGAATGAGTAATCGTACAATCATATTGATGCACTTACTGATTACAATAATATTGAGTTCTCTTACCCTTCAAGTATTTCGTTACATTTCTCAAATGATAAAAAATAAGCAATTGAATAGAAGAAATAATACTTTGCTATATTATTATATTTCACTATGTAATATTATATTCGTACATACAGTTAATAACAATCAACATAAATGTATTATATTATATTATTTTTATTGGTTCATTAAATTCATTTAATTATTTATATTATATTATTATATCTTCATATAGTGTATTATTTTTATATAATTTTTTATCGAATTTTAATACTCAATATTTGTAAGAAGGGAAGATTTTGATTTAGAGTGTTACATATGTATATACGCATGGAATCTGTAATCTTCAGTAGATTATGATTTAATGTAAGCATTTTGTAGAATGCATTGGATGTAATATGTAATGCAATTTTTCTGAGCAACCTTGACTTCCACTTGGCTCGCAGCTAACTAACAATAAGAGTCGTCACCGAGTCTGCGGAAAATGAGGAGAATTGGTATTATATCGACGTGACTTACTTCATTAACGACTCTAGTTCCAATTCTAGAGTTACAATTCACAAGAAATTGCTGTACTGTAGATTCTTATGTAAAATGAATTTCATACTTGGAATGAGTTAGTCTGGGAGATTTTGTTAACTTTATTTGTTAGGAAACTATTGTCCACATTCAATCGTTCATAATGTCGTTAATGATGAACGAATTAAGTTGAACTTTAACTTACATTCTCTCTACTTTAATTGAATTTGCCTGGTAAATTTTAACAAATTGATTCCTGAGGGTTCAAAATAAAATTTGAATTATATCTTACCGAATTATAAAAATTCTACTCCTACGAAAAGTATTGTTCAACTTCAATTGTCTATAACTTCGTCAATATTCGAGTAAATGGGTTCCAGTTTATATGAAAATAAAGCTTGAACTTCCTATTTTAACTGAGTTTTGATGACAAATGTTGTTAAATGGATTCCTATGGGGTGAAAACAAAATTTGAAGTATACCTTGTCCAAGATTTCAAAAGTGTTTCTTTTTATTAACAAGAGTCACAGTGTCTGCAAGAGCTCATAAATTTTCGACACGTTGCAAATATGAACTGAAGCATGGAATATACAATATATGTACGTATACTGTATACATACATGTATATACTTATATGTATGAACTATGTAGAACGCACTGAGTGAGTGAGTCATAGAGTGGTGATGACAGATGGTTGATGACGATTGCTAATTAAAACCAATTTATGACTTCCTCGACTCTGCACGCTCCTAACTCTCCTTACTCTTACTT
>NW_017179631.1:17108-30163 GCF_001652005.2 Ceratina calcarata
AAACTGAAGTACTAATTTAATTAATTCAGTAAATGTTTTAATTTTAGGAAAATTTTCCACATTTACTAGATTCACATGGTACGTTAAATCGAATTTAATTTTATTATTCAGTCCATGTAATTTCCCACGAGTGCTAGATGCTTAACCCTGCGTCCCTGTGACCATATCGTAGTAATAAGTAATAAGTCATAACTAATATACGCTAAGGCAGTACGCAGTAATATGTAAAAATGTACAAACTACCTAAAGTAAAATACAATGTTTAATACTTGCGATTAATTAGAGAAGAAGAGAAATGTTAATATGCATTCCGTTTGTTTTACTTTATTTATCAAAAGAACTGTCATGAACGTAGTCCGTTAATAAGTTAATAAGCTTACCTTATGTGAAAATAAAAATTGAGCACATGTAATCTTTTTTTTTAATGGTCTCACCTTGGCCCATTCAGGGTTCTATCTTGAAATCTTGAATGGACTTCCGGTTTTTTAGTGTCGATCCTTCCTCTCTTGTCCGCGATTCAATAATGATCTGCGGCCAGGCTACATGACAAAATCGAATAACAACAGCACGCCTATTATACACAAACAGAACATGAAACTGCAAATTGTACATGTTCCTATAAGAAAATTGAATTATATTACGTTCTCAGTAATTGAAGCTTGTAAATATTTCGGGTTAGAGTGGAATAGGGAAATACTGACAAACTTCTCTTCGTGAGGTATTTTTGTCCCTTGGGAATCAATTTACTAAAATTTCTTAAACGAACTGAGTTAAAATAGGTAGTTTAAGCTTTAATTTCAGCTAAGCTTGAATCTATTCGCTCCAATATTAACAAAATTATTTATATACACACATGTACAGGGAAAGTCGCTTAAAACAAACCACCTGAATAAGTTTTATATTTTTTCAGATACATATGTATATGTACTCACTACTTATCGTACATATGTATAATACATATACATGAGTATATACAGGGTGTCCCAGAGCTATACCTGATTTCCTGAGAGTCTAGGAGCGTTTCGCGCAGCTTGGAAGTCCGAAGCGTGGTTGTCGAGTTATTAACGAAAAACCGGGACCAATCAAAGCGCTCGTATAGCGGACGCATAGGAGAGCGACAACTGCGTTCGACACTGCCGCGCCCGTATGTCATGCTCGTGACGAAACGTAGGATTAAAACAAAAGTTACATGCAAGAGCAACTAAGAAATTGTTTAAATATTAAAGAAAACAAAGCAATCAGTCGTTGGTTACGTTCGTTGAATAAATGTAACATACTTATGAAATAACTCATAACTTTATAAATTACAGAGTAGCTAAAATTATAACAATAAATGTTTTATTCTAGCCTTATCGGCCCAAGAGTAGAACTTGGTTTACAATTTATGACCTTACTCACACATTCTTTCATACCATGCCACCCTTCGCACATTTCTAGTAACTTATAAGTAAATATTAACTCATGACTATATAACATCAATAGAAATACAAGAATTACAAATACCAATAAACATTATGAGAGTACAACTAGTAACAACGAAGTTGAGCCAGCTACGTGCATGTATTAGTTTCTTATTAATATGTAGGAGAGAACATGGAACGTTTAAACACTGGTTGGAGGATTACGATGAATTAGCAAGAGAAGAACGTGTGATTAGGGAAGTATTAGACGGAAACAGGGACGAGCAAAATTTCGCAATTCTCCATCCAGTGTTTAAACGTTCCATGTTCTCTCCAGGGTTGAGATATTTTTACCCACGACGCTCGCTTCCCCTGTTTTTCGCCCGTATTTCGATCCCCACTACTATTCCCCTCATGCGCTTTCGCTGACCATGCCTAGCATACCCCCATCAAGTACCAGACCCCACTATGATCGCGTCGTCCCCACTTTCCGGCCGTGGGTAAAAATATCTCAACCCTGGTTCTTTCCTACATATTTTACTCATCCTTTTATCCTCCTCTAGCCAGTATCTATTATACGACTCAACATTGCCCCATCTCGCCCTCGCTATCAGTTTAATAATATTGTTCCTAGCCTCTTTTACGAGATATTCTGGTACTGTGTAGCAGACAACGTACTTATACATCTCATTATACCTTGCCCCTTCAATCTTAATTGATCGTTCTTGACCTTGCACCTCCCTATCTCTGTCAGTCAAAACCGTTATTGTGTCTTCTCCACTGTTTCTTCTTTCCTCTATTCCTTCCTGACTCCATCCGTTTTTTTTTAAATATTCTATCCTTTCTACCCCACTTCTTGTCTCCTCAGGTTTTTCCACCTTTCGTTTTAGGCTCACTTTCACTATCCTGCTACCTTCTTCCTTCCTGATTTTTTCCTCCATCTTTAACAATCTTCTTCCTGTCTCTATTGTAATAGCATTTCTATTGGTTTCCTGCAACACGACGTACGCTGGCGTACTTCTGTCCAGTCCTAAACACTATTTAATATATTTCGTTTGTACCGCTTCTATTTCTTTCCTCTCCAGCCATCCAAACAGTTCAACTCCATAGAGCAAAATTGGTTTTACAAGAGAATCAAATAAAAACATCCTTTTCTTAAAACAATCTTTAAAAACTCTCTCGCCTATGCTCCATATCTGACCTAGCACCGCATTTGTTTTCTTGATTCTCTCCTTAATATGCCCCTTTATGTCTCCATCGTTTCCTCTTCCCTTCCCAAACACTAACATTTTGGATTTCTTTATATTTAATATCAGTCCCTTCCTGTCTAAATACTTTTCCAATATCCTGAACATTTCCTTCATATCTTCCTCCTTCTTAGCAATTATCACAATGTCGTCCGCATACGACAACGAACACATAGTCTTATTACCTATATTTACACCTCCCCATCCTGTCTTATTCATCTCCTTCTCCATGTCTGCTAGAAATATTATAAATAGCGTAGGGTTTAGAATACACCCCTACCTTACGCCTTCTTCTGTCCAAAATTCCTCTGTCATCCCCTTCTGCAGTCTTATTGTGTTTCTTGTCTCTTCGTATATTTCTTTTGTACGCTCTATCAATCCCTTCCTTACTCCTCTTTGTCTTATGGCTTCCCAGTCCTTCCTTTTATCTACTTTATCAAAGGCAGACTTCAGGTTGATGAAAAAGGCAAAAATCTTACCTCCTTTCTTTTTAAGTTCTTTTTCCACGACGTGCTGTAATACATAGACATTATCTATTGTCATCTATTATCATAATCCTGTTTGCGTATCATCCAAATTCTCTTTATCTGTAATCTCTTTCTCCTTTTCCACCTCTTCTACCTTTCCCTTCTCCCCATATATTCTCTCTCTCTCTTGATCCACTTAATTGCTTCATGAAGTATTCCAGCCATTCTTCGTCCTTGATCTCTGATCCTATCATCTTTTTCTTCTTCCTTTGTTTATTCTGTTTTTTATTATTTTATTATCTGTTTCCTTTGTATATTATGTTACTTCTTCGAGTTCCTTTTCCTTTTTCTTCTCTATCTTCTTAAGTTTTAATTGTCTCAACTCCTTCATCTTCATAAAATCTTCTTTTGTACTTTTACCCCTTTTCCACTTTCCTAACGTTCTTCTCGCTTTTCTCTTTAATCTGGTCCATTCCTTGTCCCACCACTTAGAACTCCCTATCTTATTCTTCTGCCACTTTCTTCCCTTCTTGATCATGCTTTCTTTAATACAGCTTTGTAGATCCTCCTGTTCTTCATCCACTGTTCCCTGTCTATACTCATGTTCCCCACATCTCTTCCTATATTCTTTTATACTCTTCTCATCCGACTCAATATGTTCCATTGTGCCTTCATTCTGTTCTAGTTCTCCACTTTGCTCATTTCCTATATCCACCTCTACTGGCAAATGATCAGACTGTACTCTCTGAGCAATTACTTACAAAAACTTACCTCTAGCAATACCTTTGTATTTACTATTACATAGTCAATTACCGACGTCGTTTGTCTGCCCACATACGTAAACTCTTCTTCTTCGTCTCCTGTAATATTACCATTTAATATATGCCAGGCTCTATTTTCGCACATTTCTAATAAAACTCTTCCCTTACGATTTATGGTTTTGTCCTTAGACTTTCTTCTCCCCCTCCTCTTCTTTTGTCCATCCGGTACCCAAGGACCCTTCTGTTCCTACCAGGGATCTCATAATTTATCCCGCACGGCTCGCTTCCCCTCTTTTTCGCCCGTATTTCGATCCCAAATACTATTCTCCTCATGCGCCTTCGCTGACCATGCCTAGCATACCCCCATCAAGTACCAGTCCCTACCATGGTCGCGTCGCCCCCACTTTCCGGCCGAGGGATAAGTTATGAGAACCCTGGTTCCTACCCTGGCATTCATATCACCTCCAATAATTATGCATTCCTCTTCTTTTTCTGCTATCCCCCTCTTTAACTGACTTACTACGTTCTTCATACCCTCCCCATTATACAGGGTGTCCTAGAACTAGTATTAGGGGAGGAGCCAAGGTGATTTTAAACAACTTTTTCCGTTGCAAAAAAGTTGTCGGAGGCGTGGTTGTCGAGTTATTAACAAAAATTACCGACCAACCAGAGCGTTCGTATATAAGGCGGGCAGGAGCACGATAACCGCCTCGTGCGTTGCCGCGGCCCGTATGCCACGCTCGTGACGAAAATATAGGATTAAAACAAAAGTTACATGCAAGAGCAACTAAGAAATTGTTTAAATATTACAGAAAACAAAGCAATTAATCGTTAGTTACGTTCGCTCAATAAATGTAACATACTCAATGAAATAACTAATAACTTTATAAATTACAGAGTAGCTAGAATTATAAAAAAATGGGAAGAGAATTAGAGTTTCACATGATCGTTCGTCTTTAATTTCACCTGCTCCTAGAAGAATGTCACTGGGTCAATGTGCCGAACCCCGGTACTTGAAGATAAAACACATGAGCAGCAATGATGTTCAGAGCAGGTCGCTGATAAAAATGGCCAGATGTTTTAGTTTCGAATGCCAGTCTTCGGCACATTGACCCACTGAAATTCTTCTAGGAGCAGGTGAACTTAAAGACGAATGACTAAGTTCAACTCTAATTCTTTTCCCATTTTTTATGCTTTACCTAATGTGTAATTTATAAAGTTGTTAGTTATATCATTGAATATGTTGCATCTATTCAGTAAACATAACTAACGACTAATTGCTTTTTTTTCTCTCATTCGAAACTTACGAACGGGTGCTATTTTTTCAACCCCTGAAAAATCAAGGGTTCTGTACATTGTCTACAAGTGTACAGTTTGACATCGAACCCACGTTTTCCAAAACCAACCTTAGCGTGCATTGCGCCAGAGGGGAATCGAGCCAATTTTGCTAGTGGAAGGGGTAGGTTGGGTCCTTTTCCCGGCAAACCTGCGTACGAAACGTGCAAGTGAATTTCGTATTACAGTGCTACATTTTTTGTGCTACAATGTTTATTAAGTTTCCATCATCATTTTCTCTTTTGACTGCATGTTTTGTTATTGTTATTGATTGCATGTTTTGTTATCCACATTTCCGGTTTCTTGGAATTTTTTTATAATATTTGTAAAGACAGAAAGTGCAAAGGTCTATTATGACCGGGAAATCTTTCACCATACACATGCACCCCTTTCCTTATAATTCTATGATATTCACCATAAATAATAATAATTTCTACTTTCTCTGTTATCGTGTAACGTAACTGAACACTTATATTGAATATTATGGAGCCACACTCTAGTCGATAGACGAACTACCAATAACATTCGAAGATACGGATAACTGTACAGTGTGATTGAATATTTGTTTATATTCTGTGATACTTATTAGTAATTACAAGAGCAGTATGCCAACAATTAATGAAGATACAAAAGTATTTGCGGAGTGCTTTTTATCTTCTATTGCAGTTGACCTTAAGTGACCTCGAGTGACCTTAAATGACCTTCGTAATAGGTTATTGTATTCGTCTTGAAACACTATTCCAGATCGTAAATAAAAAGCCATACCATTCCTTTTAAAAAGACAGTTGATTTTCATATCTCCTTGGCGGCTCCACTTATAGAAAAATGAATAACATCAGACTATGAGTCCCTCAATAAAAAGCAAGTTTGGTTTAATGCATTTTTCACTATCTTAATGAACAAGCAAGTTATTCAGGTGACCTGTTTTAAATGCCTCACATACAATATGTATGTACAAACACACACACGCGCGCGCGCGTATAAACCTACATAAATTAATACATGTATACTCTTTACTATACATATTATAAATTTTTTCAATTCTTTTTTCAGAATGGAAGCAAGAGTCGTTAAATTGGGCAAATTAAAAGAGAGGAGACGGACGTGATGGGGAGGTTAAAATGATCGGTCATTGTGTTGCGTTGGTGTTGCTGATCCTAATCATAATGATTGGTGATCTGAGCTCGGTGACGATCGTCGATCACCATCCAGACGAAGAATACTATTTGGAGCATGAGGTCAGTTACGACGAAGCCATTCGCCACGCGAAAGACATGCAAATTTACCCTGGTAAGTAACTCATAATAATTATTAATTCGAGTTCGACAAAATGCAAAAAATTTCCTTGAACATAAAAACTGACTGATATAATAATTTCTAACATTTATTCTATAATTATCATTATACTTAATGTAAGAAATTTTCTTGACTACAATAATTGATTATCATGATAATTTGTTAGATAATTCTATAATTAGCATTAATAATTAAAGCAAGAAATATCCTTGAATACGAAGGTTAACAGAACTAAGGTAATTTCTTCAATTCAAGAATTGCCAAGTAATAAATATACTAATTTCTTATATACACAATAAACTAATAGCAGAAGTGTTGCTTAATATTTTATTAGTGTACATTAGTAATTAAATGAATTCAGAAATTAATAATTTATTACTTAGTTCATGAATTAATGAATGAATGAGTCAATGAATTTTGTTTCATATTTATTTACGTATTTTCATTTATTATTATCGTCAATTAATAAATTATTAACTTATTGTTATTAATACAAGAATTGAAAATAATTAATTTAATAATTCATGCTATAAGTGATTTAATAATTCATGCAATAATTGACTTAATAATTCATGCAACAATTCATGAAAAAATTGTTTTAATAATTTATTTTAATAATCCGTACATTGATTTAATAATTGATTTGATAATTGTGATTACTAGTTTAGAAATTATATTATTCAATAATTAATATAAGACGAATTGATAATAGGACGCTGGTTTTGTACCTTGTCCAATAAAAATATCACTGAATACCACTAAAATCGTCAGAAACTGTGTCAGAGTTCATTTTCTAACAAAACGGTGGAAAGTATGTAACATTCGGCCGGATACATCCCATAAACCATGAATTTATTTACCTTTCGTTCTGCCAAGAATAACTCTCCCTCTTTCTCTCCTCCTCCTACTGCTCACCTTTGATCCGGTGTTTAATCTTTATTTAACTTTAAGCAGACACTCGCATAGTACATACGTCTGTAGTACATCTGAAAAATTCTATAACCATCGAATCGTCGATTGAAAGTGTGATAGTTATGTTGAATTCGGTATTCTTATTTATATATTAAACTTCATATTCCAATAACTACGAGCACCGTTAATTCTATCCTGTAACTCTTTTGCACAATAGAAATCCTGCACAACACCAGTAGAAAAATTATGTAAAATTCAGTAGGTCTGAGGAATTATGCATGTAATTATGCATGTGGACATTGGAATAAGTGGAATTCGCGTTGACAATAATTACTGAATAATCTCTCTTCTCCTCCTCCTCCGGCTTCGCAAGGTTCTTAGCTTTTGCGCAACCAATGACAATGAGTTTCAAAAACGTGTTACAGAGCTATAATAACTGCGATTATACAAACAGCTCTGTTCTATTTAATTTGATATTAGAAACAGGAATTCCTGCGATATTTATTTATAGAAGATAATATTTTCTTATTTTTCTATTTAAACTATTTATTGAATTTTATTGCTTTTTTTTCCTATTTCTAATAGAAATTTTTTATTTTTCTATTTGTAACAGGAATTTTTTCAATTTTTATATTTATAATAATTTTTTTTACTTTTTTATTTAAACGCTTAAACCTTTTTTCTGAGTAATAGAAATTTTTATTTTTCTATTATAAATATTTGCCATTATAAATTCAATTTACTAAATTCTATTTAAAATTTATTCATAATAGAAAACAAAAGATTTTTTAATTTATTCATAATTGCATTAAGGCTGGCCATCTATCACAATCTTTGTTTGAATATTCATACACGCGCTTAAACTCTATGCATATATGTAGTTGTTTACTTATGTATTTATTGATCTTTCTCATTTAGGAAGAAAGTTCTCGGTAGTTCTCATTAAGGAAGAAAGCTTCATACCTGCCCTTATGAAATTTACTATTCCCCATATGTCCTTTTCCTTCTTCGTGAATAGTATTTCTAAACCCCTTATCATTCAATATTTTTGGTCTAAGTGCTGCATATTATTAAACATGTTACTTGTATATGTTCTATGGTTTCCATTTCGTTCGTATTGCACAGTCTGCGCAAATAATTTACTTCAATTTATATTTCATTTCCTTTCTTGATGTTATTATCCATCTTAATTTCCCTGCTAATCTTGCTTGTACTATGGTTCTCTAATTGATATAGGTGTATTGAAATTTAGATACATGGATTTTCCATCCTATTTATCTCTTTAACATTTTCATATATGCTACTATATGTTGAATTGATTATTCTATTATTATCTTCTCTTAACTATCTATATATTTTTTCTAATATCTCTTGTACATCTTGTCCAGTCTTCATGTCCTCGCATGCATACTTGTGCAATATGCTTTTTATTTGTGTCATCCAATTTTTCTTCTTGTTAGGTTCTTTTTAGTCCAATAGTCTTAACTGTTCATAGCACTTCTTTGAAAAGCTGTCCCCTCTCAATTTATTAAGTCATATCCGGTATTTTAACGATCTTTTAATTATCTTTAATTCTAAGTTCTGTTCATCTGTGAACATATTATATAACCAGATGTGGTTATAGGAACGGTAAGTAACTCTTTTAAGAATTCATTTTGTATTTTTTCTATAATTTTCACATGGTAAGCCCCATATCCTACTGCCAGATAGCAACATTGTTTGTTCTATTGAATCCAGTAATCATTCTGCCGCCTACCACCCATTTGCTCTTGTGATTATGAAAAATTTCCATATTGTGTTCTTTGCTGTTTTTCCTGTAAACATGAAGTGTTCTGCTGCTTTAGAAAAGTTGCCTACTTGTGTGAACGGTACCCCAAGGCATTTATATTCTTTCACTCTTTCTATTTCGATGTCTTCACATGTACATTTTCTTATTTTTGTTTCGATTCTTTTCCTTATATATCATGATTTTGATTTTATTCGTGTTTACTTCTTATTTATTTCTTTTACACTATTTTATTTAGTAATATGTCTAATTTTTCTTGCATGTCAATTATGCTATTTTCTGTACTTGTTAGATCGTCCGCAAACAAAAGCATCTCCATTTTTTCAATAATTCTTTTACGTTCCTCTTTATAGAAATATTTTGCTACGTCATAAAACAATAAAAAAAAGATCGTTGGATTCGTACTATCTCCTTGTATTATTCCTGTTGATACGCGTATAAAGTCTGTCCATTCTGCATGATTAACTTTTATTTGTGTAAAAGCATTATACTATATATTAATTAGCACTCTTATTATTTGTGAACTTATTCCTATGTGATGTAATTTTTCCCTTAGTGTTCCATGCCAGAATGAATCGAATGCTTTTTTAAAAACAAATAGTATGTTACGTCCTGAATTGTCCTTGCCTGTATTTAAAGTGCTTAAGCACACCTTGACCTAACTATCTATCTTAAGGGAATAGGTATTGGATATGAAAGGATTGACACGAGATTTCTATAACAATTTATATTCTTTAATATTTAATACTCAGTTACATACTAAATGCCGCTTAGCCCAGCCTAATCAGCGGTTCGTATGTCAGTGTCCTTTATGCTGACACTAGTCACTTCCCGTTACAAAGTATTTATTTCTATACTTGACTTCTCGAGTTCCCAGCAGTTTCTAGGCAATGCGTTCGTCCCTCGGGTAAGCCGTTTAAGAATCTTTTGATTCAGGGAATCAACTGAACGATGCTTTAAAACCGATAAGGACTCGGACAGAGTCGCGGGTTAGGAATCGAAAATCTGAACTGACGTACAGGCCCCGATGGCCAAGCTTTATAACCGAAAAGCTAAAAAGTCAGCAGCCTATTTTCCTTTAATCATTTCGACATGTCCTGATCTTCGTATGTATCTCGAAATGTCTTAATTATGTCGAAACGCTTAGTCGTCATTTCGACATGCTCTGCATTTCGAGCGCATCTCAAACCAATGACCTGAAGTGTCGAAATGATTAGTCGCCACATTTCGATACTTGCTGACTGTTACCAAGCGCGTATTACGAAAGCGACAAATGGAATCTAACCCTTTCACAGGGCTATAACAAGTATATATTTTTTCCTGTTCGGTTTTGCCAATGCTTCTATCTTCGTTTGTAGGATAAATATATTGTCCTTGCAGCATTTGTTTTTCGTGAATCCTGCCTACCCTCCGGAAGTATCCTGAAACTCATTCCAGGTGTTTATTCTATTTGCTAGTATCGCTGTAAAGATTTTTATAATTGTGTTAGCCAATGTAATTCCTCTATAATTTCCTGGGTCCATTTTATTTTCTTTTTTAATATATCATAATGGTGTTGGTAAACATTTGAAAAATTTATTGCTGATTCCATTTGGCCCTGGGGACTTGCCTACTTTCAATTTTTTCAGAATACTTTCATGTTCAGAGAAATCTATTGCCTGGTGCAAATAGGGATGTTTCACATCTATGGTACAAAATTGTTTCCTTGTGTCTATTTTATAATTTTCTTTGTAGAATTTTTCCCATTCTGTTTTGTTCCCATTTTGCGCTTTTTGTGGTAGCCTGATGTTCTTTCCTCTTCCTTATATAATTCTTTTTTTTTTACAATCTCCTTTGTTTTTGTTTCTGTGTTCCTTAGCTATTTCTTTTAATGCTTTTCTAGTTTTGTAGCATTTCTCATTGTACTAAGGTTAACTGATTTAATCAGGTTAGGTTAGGTTAGGTTGCTAATTTTTCTCCACTTATTGTTTTATACTTTACCATATCTAACGTAGAGCTGTAACTTTTATTTTATTTATTATCTTCAATCCTTTCCTTTTGTAGCTTCCGTGTTATTTTTAAGCTTATTTTTATTGGCAGGTGATCCGAGGTGCCCATATCATGTCGATCACACTCGATCCTTTCGTGTCTACGTATTTATTTGTCCAATTTATTCCTGCTATTTAGTGTTATCATACCTGCTCCATTCATAATTTCGCATAATGTTCTTTCTGATTTGTTTGTTATCTCATCATTTGTTTTCTTAATATGAGAGTATTCGGTTTGCTGTAATTGTTTCTTCAACTTAGTTTTTGTGTCTTATTCTTGTATTCGTGCCTCCATCTATTATTATCGTAGCTGATGTTTTTTCTTGTAATTATGTTATTAGTTCTTCAAGGGTTCTTAATGCTTGTTTATTGTTACTTTTAAAATACACTTTATACAAGGTGTCCCAGCTAACTCTGGCATCTCAAATATCTCGCTTGTTTTTCATGATAGAAAAAATATTAGAAGAAAAAGTTATTGTATCCGATGGGACACATATTCTGATTGGTAAAAATTTTGCTGAAGGTCATTTTTTTCGAAATTTCAAGGTCATCGGTGTTTTTTTTAAGTGGAACCATATATTTTTGTTATCATACGATAGTAGCTGAGGGCAAGGCGAGTTCATTGACCCATGACACTACGACNTAAAGAAAGGGCTTTAGGCCTCCCCTTTGATTTATTTTTTCCATATCCTCAGGGTTTTGTAAGAAATTTTGAATGATACAACAACTTAGTCCGAGTGTCTTCACAAGCTGTACTTAATTTTCTCCATTACATTTTAACTGTAGTATTTTAATCTTCTCATCCTCCGAATCCACTATCTTATAAAATAACTACAAACAAATAATTTCCATACAATAGACTTGCACAGATTTGCACACTTCGACGGTTTTCAATAGATTAATTCAACTGCCTAAACATTTTGTCCACTTGTCATTTTTAAAAAAATCAACTTCAAAGGTCACAGTGTTCCGAACTTTGTTTACACTAAGCATAGCGTTGAAACGAAGTGTCTCACTCATAATGTAGTTTATTCCTAACGATTTTGAGATTTTACCAAATGTATATTAAATATTTAGCGGTGCATTATCATTTTGTCCCCCAGTGTACTTCTTTCTATGAATGTTGCAGTTTGCTTCTTTTTCATTTCAGGTCCAGTTCCTGGGTGCAAGCTGTGCACGAGGACAGAAATGAGTTACTGCGAGGATAGTAGCGTTATAAATGATCACTGCTGCTGCGACGGCAGTTTCAACGGTAATTACAATTATTAATTTAATTATAATATCATTCACAAAGAAAGGAAAGTAAAAGTAGTATACTGACAAGTCGCAAAATAATGGGAGTACTCTTTAAGGAGGTAGATTCCGATGATACTGCTAATAATGTAGAACGTTAGCGTTACGGACTAATCGTAAGTTTCCTAAAAATATGGAGTTATGGGAATTGAGTTTTTTGGGACATATAAGGTTTTTAATTAGTGTGCATTGATGACAATGGCTCTAAATTTAAGTTAAGCTGTGGTCATGATAATGGGCCCACATTTTGGGGTCTTATCTGCTGGAACTTATTTTCGACCGTATTTTTGACGTTATTTTAGTGAATCTGTATTTTGGGGATTTGTTTCGGGTCTATTTCGACACTATTTTAGACATTTTTTAGCCTAGTTTTGGTCATTTTTGACGAATCATTTTTTTAGGCATTATTCCAGCTATTTTAGTGGGGTCCTTATCGTCCATTTTCGTAACGAATCGACAGTGCGAATCCACTACCTATCGTTCTATATTGACAAAATTTACTTTTAATACAACATTACACTGTGACACGAA
>NW_017179631.1:30180-41294 GCF_001652005.2 Ceratina calcarata
TATGGAGTTATGGGAATTGAGTTTTTTGGGACATATAAGGTTTTTAATTAGTGTGCATTGATGACAATGGCTCTAAATTTAAGTTAAGCTGTGGTCATGATAATGGGCCCACATTTTGGGGTCTTATCTGCTGGAACTTATTTTCGACCGTATTTTTGACGTTATTTTAGTGAATCTGTATTTTGGGGATTTGTTTCGGGTCTATTTCGACACTATTTTAGACATTTTTTAGCCTAGTTTTGGTCATTTTTGACGAATCATTTTTTTAGGCATTATTCCAGCTATTTTAGTGGGGTCCTTATCGTCCATTTTCGTAACGAATCGACAGTGCGAATCCACTACCTATCGTTCTATATTGACAAAATTTACTTTTAATACAACATTACACTGTGACACGAATAAGCGTGTGAATTAATAAAACTAATGCAATGATACTATCATTTTATCATATAAAATTTAAAACATCACAGCATATAAAATTGATTTAGAATTGAACGTTATTGTTTTATTTTTAATGGAACTAATTGGCGAGCCAGGTGAATTGGAACGATTCGCCTTGATTTCTTTGCTTCCTCGATAATATTTTATTAGTCCTCTCGCGTATCAGTATCGACCTCGATCGATTTATGTGCTCGAACAAAAGAAATCGATCGAAACAAAGCAAAAAAGATATAAACAATCCGTTCTTCATCGATGTTATGTACGCATATGTACATTTAATATTATTTTGAGCGTATAATTCTCCATTGTGCTCCATTGTGTTCGGATTTTAAATATAAATGATACGAAAAAATGTTCTAAACAAAAGTTGTATGGTTACGAGGCGGCCAGATTATCCTGTTATACATATTATATTTGACCTTAATATGGCCTTCAAAAAAGACTATGAAAGTCAGCCTTGAATTTTTTAATTTTTTATTTTTTTAATTAATTTAATTGTTTTATTACATATTCTTATAATATGTTTCGAGATGTTTTCGAAACAATACCCAAACGTGTTTTTTGCTTGTACCGTTTCCGAGATATAATAAAGTAGTTTGGTTTGAAAACATGCAGGGTGGTCCACGCAACGTGAGCACCGTATAACTTCCAAAATATGCGTTGCACGAAAGAATGTTATGTACAAAAGTTACATGGTTTAAAAGGGTACACTATACATACAGTGCGTTAATTGTTTTTATAGGTAGAGGCGTTTCGGAGATTTGAAGGTCAACTTTGTTTTTTTAACAAAGTACTACATCTTTTATAGCAAATTATGGTAGAATATCGAATTGTAAGTAAAAAAGTATTGACCGTTATTAGCCCTAAACTTAATAGCTAACAAGTAATTTCACTTTATTTCTGGAAAATTTTCTTCGCGTAATATCAAGTTGGAGATTCAACCTTATATCATAGATTTCTGCAGAACAGCAATGTTTACGTGACAGTTAAAGTCAATTAGCTATTTTTTCGTGCAACGCATATTTTGGAAGTTATAACGGTGCATACGTTGCGTGGACTACCCTGTATATATAATATAGCGTATCTGAGTTACTATTCAATATGAAGACATTCAAGAAGCAGGGCTAAATATACATAAACAAATCTACAAATTTTCCATTAAAATTACTAACCAATGTTATGCTAAAAAATCTTGAACAAAAAATAACGACTTTTATATAATATTTTACATCTCAGCCCCGATTTAACATTTTTCTGACGAAAAAATTCCTGAAGCTAGAGAAATACTATATCTAAAATATATCCAAGAATTATTTGAATACCATTTACCACTTCTAAGAAAAAAATACCAGATCTTAATTGATTCAGCAAAATGACAAAGACTCTACTCTTTATCATAGTTCCTCTTAAATCGAATGAACCTTCTCGAGCTAGCGGCCGTATGGTATGTGACTATGTGGACACCTGCATAGGGGAATGATGAGTTCACAGAAAGGAATAAACGTGCATGAAATCGTTAATCTAATCTGCGCGGCGCCTGTATTCACCTATACACCTATTTACATTCTCAACGGTGGAGTGGTCGCGCTTGAGTTAGGATTTGTTCAACGGGCAAACGTTTCGCATCAGGCGTGTCACCTGGCCTCTACAGTCCCTATCAGAACTATACGAATTCAATTTCATTAATTTATTTTGTAAAATCAGCCTTTTTCTATTCACGATTTTTTGCTTCATGAAAACAATTAAAGGTTTTTTATTGAAAATTTATAGACTCGTTTGTGTATACATCTAACACTGCCTCATGGATTTTCTCATCGAAAAATATTCGAGACGAATGGAGATACATTATTTTTTACAAAAATAGGTGTTTTTTTTATGTAAGATTTTTTCCACAAAAACTATAAATCCTAATGGAACTATTTTTGGATTTATTTTAGATATAAGATTAGTCTACATATCGTAAATAGTCTCCCATTGTTAGTATTCTTTTAGATACAATTTTATTCATATAAAATAAGATTCTCTATTTATTAATAGAATTATTATGTTCAATAATAATTGCTTTTCCATTTTCTTTTTTTTTATCGTCAGAGGTGTTCCCGTTTGTAAAGCACTCGTGTCAGCTCGGCCCTCAGGAATGCAAGGTATTAATCGGCGACTGCGCCGAGTATGCTAGGTTGAGGGAGTGCTGCTGCCACAATTACTTGGCGTCCCTCTGTGAGTAACGTAATTAAATAAAAGCTATCGACTGGCATTTACTTTGAACTAAAACTGTCCTAACAACTATTAGTTAATTTCGTATATTAATAAATAAATAAATAAATAAATGAATAACTGACAACTTTGTTTTTCAGGGAAGCATTTGGCGAACGACGCGACTTCGAAACACAGTTACGACAATAACGTACCAATAGTTACCGTCAAGTTCCTGTTGACAGCTTTAGCGGCTCTCAGGTTCCTCCGATAGGAAACATTTATGACTAAAAGTAATGTTAAGATAAAATTATCACAACACGAATTTTTCTGAGTGAGTGTAAAAGAGGATGGAATTCTGAGCAAAAAGATTATTTCCCATTTTTCTCTAGGTTATTAACGAAAAATGTGTGGTTCAATCCCGTTCAAAGGGGCGAAGCCTACCACACTTCTCCGTTACTAACTTCGTCAATAATAATTGTAGAGAGAAATGTGAAAGGAACTTTCGACTTAGAATTTAATCCTCTTTCACATTATCAGAGGAAAATTATACGCTCCGTGTGCATATAGTATATTATATTATTGTACACAAATATTTGCTAAATTTCCGAACACCCTCATGCTCCGAATTGGCTGAAATTTTGGAAATAGGTTCTTTTCTAATGAAAAATAATGATTGCGAGAAGGATTTTGGGCAATTCGAAAGAAAAATCTGTACCATTTCACAGTCATTTCCTATGTTACCGACACAATCGTGACCGTGGGCTTGTACTTTGCTTTTAAAGAAATCTATAGAAATTTTTACATAAAATTTACAGTTTTGTAAAAATAATAGAATGTATAAATACAAAAGTATAATTGTAAAATAAGGCAGGGTAAATCTTTCGACGTAAATTCAAATCCCCAGGCTGGGACACATTTTTAGTGACAACACAAATTTTTTTTCCTTTCTACTAACGTTAAGACTCCCCAAAGAATTCTTAGCGACTACCTCGTAAGGATGCATTTCGAAAATACTGAACACAAATACATTTATAGTGATAATGTAGTACATAGAAAGGCTTACCTTAGTTAAATAATAAACATAATAATTGTATGTATTATATGCGGGTGAAATACTATGGTCATATTTCCCTGATTTGTAACCCCGACAATAGCCCGAGGATTCTCTGCTCTCAATGTATATCATACTCTTTTTATGCTTTCTAAACCATCTTTCTCTCGAAATTAGTTTCATTTCTCTTAACCATTCAATGCCGCCGTCAAAGTTACTGAATCTCGTACTCATAACTGAAAACAGCAAATCCTCTAACTCGCTTTTAAAGCTATGGCGTATTCCCGCGGTAATGACTTCCTCGGTAAAAGAGGCAATGACACTCAAATAGTAATATTTTTTTTCGAGTCGTTAAATATCCTTCTCGCAATCATGATTTTAGTAAAAAAAAGAACTTATTTCCAAAATTTCAGCCATTTCAGAGCATGGGAGTTTTTGAAAATACAGTTCAAATATTTATATAATCGTCTATTTTAGGTAAATAATCGGAAAAATTGTACTTGTATTAAGTGAAATGTAGCTTTTCGAAACGATTTTTATAGTTGTTGTATATAAATATTTATATACATAAGTAATGGCGTATTTAATCTAACGATAAATGAGCCGTTCAGTGTACACATCGATTAACTCCACTTTTTGAAAAATCTTAAATTTATGTATCAAAGCACTTGGTATAGTCATAACTTGTGCTTTGATACATAAATTTAAGATTTTTCAAAAAGTGGAGTTAATCGATGTGTTCAATGAAAGGCTCAAATATGCTCTTAATTGAAAAAAATTCTTAATTTTGGATTTGATTTAGTATGAATGAGTGAATTAATTATATAGAATGTAGATATTGAATGTGGATATAAGGTTCTCTTTTAAAGAAACTTTCTATATTCTGTATTCAATTAAAAATTTGGTTATCTACGTCTAAAAAATACATATGTTACCTAACTATTTTAAGAAAGTTTGTTAATAAAATGGTTGTTAATAAAATCGTACTTCATATAAATAATTATCCATAATAATATCTTCTAAACAATTAATGGAAATAAGCTAAACTTTACAATAAACTTAAATCAAACGCGGATCTAAAACATATTCAAAAATCATTTATATAAATAAGATTCATTGTTTCCTGCCAGATATCTGCCAGTTATTAACACAATTTCATAGGTTCAAATATCATATATCATATTCAATTTGCTTTCTGTTCGCACATATTATGTATGTATAGTTTATTGCTTCCCTATGGGATTACAATTTCTTCACAATTCTCTTACAACTATTCGCCCTTATCATATTCTTATTCTACCTTAATTCTAATTCGCCATTACGAACTAAACGCCTTTCTGCTCTTTCCCCATGCCTTCTCCTCTCCTTTTCCGCTCTCTCTCTCTCTCCGCCGCCTCTCTCCGCACCCTCTCCCCCCTCCTATCTACTGTTCCTCTTTCCTCTAATCCTCTATACTCTCCCTCTCGCCTCTCCTGGACCTCCGCTTCCGTTCCTTTCGCTCCATTCTTCCTTTCATTAATTCTCTCCCTTCCCCTCTCACTATCCTCTCACCCTCTCTAGTTCCTTCATCCAACTCTCCCCCTCTTCCCTTTCTCCCAAAATCATCCTTATCCTCTCCCCAATATCCCCTTGCAACCTGTCTCCTCCCTCACATCTTTCCAGTACGTGTCCCCACGATTCCTCCTCCTCGCCGCAAACCCTACACAATCTACCTCCTTCCTTTTCCCAGTACTTTCTCTCGTTCAATTCATTCCCTAATCTGTACCTCGCAACTCTTCTCCATCTCTCCTCTTTCCAACCTGCCATCAAATACCTTGGTACCCCATTCTGTCCTCACTTCTTTATACCACCTGCTGTACCTCGCTTCGCTTATTCTTCTCGCCCTTTCCCTCCTTTGCTCTTCCCTGTCCTCCCTTTCCATCCTTTCGTATTCCTCTTCGCTTCCCATTTCTTCCACCCTTCCCCTTTCTCCCACGAGGTTCCTTCTCTCTTTCCTTTCCTTTTCCCATTTCGACGCTTCTTTCCCCTCTCTGCTCTCTCTCTTTTTCACCTCTTCCCAACACCATCTCGCCACTTCCCCTCCCTCCCCTCTCCGCAACTTCTCCTCAAACCTCCACGCTCTTTTCCAAGCCCTTGTACTCATTTTCTCTCTCTTTGTCTCCTCCCTCACCATATACCCCGGCGTCCTCCACTCAACCCCCAGAGACCATCTTATAAACCTCTCATGTATCCCCTCTATCTCTTTCCTTTCCTTCCACCCCCATATTTCCGCCCCATATCCCATTACCGTCCACACTAGTGTGTCGAACAGCCACATCCACCTGCTCCATTTTCTTCCAAATTTCCTTCTCCCAATCCCCCATGCACTTCTCATCACCACTCCTGCCTTTTTTACCCTCTCCTTAATGTGCCCTTCCTGCCCCCCATTGGCCCTGAACAGATACCCCAAGTACTTGAACTCTTTCACCTCCTCTATCCTCTTTCCCTTCCACTTCCACGTTACTTCTTTCGATCTCCCACCCCCCTTCCTGAACCTCATAACCTTTGTCTTTCTCACGTTCACCTCCAATTTCTTTCTTTCAAAGTATCTTTCCAGCCTTCTAACCATGCTTTCCATCTCCTCCTCGTTTTCTGCCATTACCACCACGTCATCCGCGTATGCCAATGTACATACCCTCCTCTCCTCAATATGCACTCCTCCCCATCTTCCTTTCCTCATCTCCTCCTCCAGGTCCACTATAAGTATGTTAAATAGCAAAGGACTCAAAGGGCATCCTTGCCTTACCCCTCTCGTTTGCCAAAAGGCCTCCCCTAGTCCATTTTTGGTCCTAACCCTGCTCATCGTCTCCTCATATATCTCCATCACACTCTCCCTCAACCCCTCTCTTATTCCTCTCTTCTCCAAGGCTTCCCCTAATACCGCCCTATCCACTGAATCGAATGCAGCCTTTAGATCTACAAATATCGCCACCATTTTTCCTTTTTCCCTTTTAATCCTGTCGTTAACTATGTAGTTCAAGGCATATATATTATCGATCGTTCCCATTCCCCTCCTAAATCCCGTCTGATTTTCCGGAACCACTCTTTTCTCCTCCACTTCCTTCTCTAGTCTCTTGGCTAACACCGTCGCGTACACTTTGTACAGTGTCGGCATCAACGTAACCCCCCTATAGTTCTCGACTGTTGCCCCTGTTCCCTTCTTTACGATCGGTGCTATGATCCCTTCCTTCCACGTCTGCGGCCATCCCTCCCCTCTCCTACAGATTTCCCATGCCAGTTCCACCGTCCTTTCTCCTCCGAATTTCCAAGCTTCGTTCGGAATCTCATCCGCTCCCATTGCCTTTCCCTCTTTTAACCTCCTCACCGCCACTCTTACCTCCTCCAACCTTAACTCCTCTTCCTCCCCCTTCTTCCTTCTCGTCCCCCTAATCTCACCCTCCTCTCTACACCCCCTAGAAGTCCTATGAAGTACTCCCTCCACTTTTCCTCTCCTATCTCTTCATTCATTCTCTTTCTTTCCTTCCTACCCCTATTCACGATCTCCCACACCTTGTTTTCCGTCCTTGCTTCCGCTACCTCCTTAATCAGCCTTTCCCGTTCCTCCTCTTTTTTCCTCTCGCACAATTCCTTGTACCCTCTCCTTTCTATTCTGTATTCTTCTCCTGCCCCCTCCCTTTTTCTCCATTTCCTTAACTTCTTTCTCATCTCCGCTTTCTTCTCCCTGCACTCCTCGTCCCACCATGTCTCCCTCCTCTTCCTTCTCTCCCACCCTCCTTCCCTCTCGCTCATCCGCATTTCCTCTTTTATCTTCTCTACCGCCTCATTCACCATCTCCTGTATCCCTTCCCCCTTTACTGTCTTCTCCGTCATCCCCTTCTCGTATTCCTCCTTCATCTTTCGGGACCAGCGTCCACTCCCTACTTTCCTCTCTCTCCTCCCCTCGTTTCTCCTCATCCCCTTACCCCTTCTAACCGTCACTATCAGCCGGTGATGGTCAGATTCTGTCCTATCTCCCACCTCCATCCTTCCTATCTCCTCCCTCGTGTCTTCATCCACCATCACGTAGTCAATTACGGTCTCCGCTTTCCCTCCTGTATAAGTGAATTCACCCTCCTCGTCCCCCTCTATATCTCCGTTCAAAATCCCCCATCCTACCTCCTCTATCATCTTGATCATTTTCTTTCCCTCGCTATTCACCTTGTTGTCCTTCGATTTTCTCTCTCCTTCCTCCTCCGGCCCTCTCACTTTCCCTCCTTCTTTCCCTGTCCTCGCGTTAAAATCGCCCCCTACGATTCTCTTTCCCTCTCCGTGTTTTCATCCATCCCCTCAGCTCCTCCAGCTTCTTGTCCATGTCCCCGTTCACGTACACCGCTACTACCCTCCACTCCTCCTCTCCCGCTCGGACTTCTCCCACCATCAGCCCCTCTGTGTCTTTTTCTCCTACCTTTTCCTCGCTCGCCATCTCCTATCTCACCCCCATTAGCATCCCATCCATTGCCCTTCCTTTCTTGTTCCTCCTCTTTGCCCATTGCTTACTCCACCTGTATCCTTTCAGCAGTCTGTTCATTATTTTCCCCCATCTCTTCTCCTCCAGCCAGGTCTCTATCATCACTATCACCTCCCATTCCCCTATCTCCCTGTTCGCACATATTATTAATGATAGAAAACCAGAAAATTAGCAAAATTAGAAATACAAATACTCTCCATCTGTTCACCTTTCATTAAATTTGAATTCTTAATTATTCACATTAGGAAACGATTTCAATAGAGATTTGTAATCAACAGTACGAAATTGTGTACTCTAGGGTTTCCTGTATTTTGAAAGAGGAAGAAATTTTAAATTAGAAGTTCCTCTTCCATTTTTCTGTACAATTTTTATTAAGGAAATTATTAACAAAGAAACGTGGATCAATCGAATGTCAAGGACGGGGCTACCACGCTTTTTCTATAATAACTTTCTTAAAAATGATCATAGAGAAAAATGGAACAGGAACTTTTGACTCAGAATTTCATCCTCTTTCACAATGCAGTATTTCCCAGAATGCACAATGTTTGTCCGAAAATGTCTATTATCCACTAGTCATGAACACAACTCTGTTAAATTCAATTGTACCTTTGCACATTGTTTATCAATAATAAAAAGAACCATAGTTACTCGAAAGTGCTTCTTTATTTCACCTTTCAAAGATGATCCAAATTAAAATTCGAATCTTCAATTATTCTAACTGGGAAACGATTTCAATAAAGATTTATAATCATCGGTACAACAGCATCTGGCGATCAACCGGTGCTCCCTGCAACTGTTGGCATGTAGAAATCCGCAGTCTGCCAATGTACACACGAATGGTAAGTCATCGTCGTAGTTTGGGTCCGAGCAGCAGCAGGCATCGTGTAATAATTTGTCACCGCAGTAGGGGAGGACTGATGTATCGCACAATGGACATTTTCTAAAAGAAGAATAGAAGAGAACTAAATAACAAAATGATTTGTTTATTAATCTAATTTTTTATCAACTTTTAAATAACTTTACATTATAAATAAATAATAAATAATTTGAATGGACGAGAATTAAATAAGAAAATTATTTGTATAATACTAGAATTTTGTATCAATTTTTATATAGAATTTCCAAATAAATTATAAATAATTTGAATTGAAGAGAATTAAATAAGGAGATTATTTGTTTATTTATAGAATTTTTAGTCAACTTTTACATAGAACTTCTAATAAAAAAGTTTATTAGGGAAAAACTCCATTAATGGACAGGGACTACCGGAATGTTTACCCTGTTACGAAGTAACTTCGCTAAGGTCTCAACATTGATTGAGTACATTGATTGTGTCAATTTGTCAGTTATCGCTGGAGAAGAGGCAAAAGACACCTGCCGAGGGGTTAGTAGGTGCGGGATGTGAACGATCCAGGAAGAATTTGTTCCTTTTCGCCACTAGGTATAAAGGTCGGATTTGCGAGATATCGTCGTTGATACATACATCTCGTTCAAAATCCTACGTAATACTTCGGTTACGAAACTAATTGAAGCCAGGAGTATAATAAATGAATCGAGATGAATTTTTAGAAAAAACAGGAGACTAATCGAACCACGTCATAATTATTTGATGCTGGTGAACTCTTGGAATGTTCCTTACAATCGACGCCCATTTCTAAATATCGATAAAACATCTTGCCATCAAGGATTCTGGGAATTTGGACTAGGTTTTTAATCCTTTTAGTGCCGAACAACGATATATCGTCGCCTGTCCGAAGGCGTCTATTCACATTCGAAAGAGAATTCTAACTTAAAATAAATTTATGAAACGATATAAACGATCTAATTTCATTGCAAAAGAATTAAAAATATTGTTTTTGGGTTTAACTGTTTGTCATATTCTATGCTGATTTGTGCCGACACTTGCATATCCGCTGGAGCGATGAGGTAGAAACTCGACACGGGACAGCTTTTTGGAACCGTAATCACAGCATGTTAAGGGCAGTTACTTATTTTGTTAGAAATGATTGAAAATGTAACATTTATATTTCATACTACGTGATCTACGTAAAACTGTGATTCAACGATGATTATTCTTATGTGCAAATATTGTTTGTAAAAGAGAAACTCTTTTCTATGTTTTTCATGATGTTTTATATTGATGTTATTCGTATGATTTTCAACAAATATTGAAGTACAATTGGCATTATGTAGTATAATATTCTATCTTTATTTCGTAATATGCTGCTTCTTGAATTTTGAAAATATCATTCTTAGTTTGGATTTTATGAAAACATACAGGGTGAGTCTCCTAACATGACGACCACAAATAACTCGTAAGGTGTTCGTCGTACGAAAAAATGTTTCATACAAAAGTTTCAGTGTTTGAGAAGGCCGCCATACTGGCGCACTTTATATTTTTACTGGTGGAGGCGCTGAAGCTACGCTAAGGTCACCGCTAATTTTTTAAATGGATCGGTATATTTTTGCTTCCGTATCATGATAGAGAATCTTGAAACGAATTCAATGACCTATAACACAAGGACATTGAAGGTCATATAAAGCGGAAAAAGGCGATAATACTTACGGTTTAATATACCCAGTCAACCATCTGGTGGCAGAATGGGGCCAGGCTGTCGACAGATCCTGCCATCTTCCGCAGAATCTACCGACAGGCTAGCGGTCGCTGTGTCGCATTAGGCAGCCAGAATGTCGGTAGGCTTGGCCTGCAGACCTGACATCCATCTGACGGCAGAATTGCGCCAGGCCTGACATCAGATCTGACAGCAGAATGACAGCAGATTCACGCCAGGCCTGATATCAGATCTGACAGTAGAATGATAGCAATCTGTCATACATTCTGATTAAATCCTGCTAAATATTAATATATTAATATAAATATCAATAATTAATAATTAATACAAATATTAATATATTAAT
>NW_017179631.1:41654-49766 GCF_001652005.2 Ceratina calcarata
ATTCTACAGTGAGCAAGAGAAAAATGAAATAATTTTTAATTTACGGTGAGGCTGGAAGAAACTCTGTACTGGCAGCTCGACTCTATGCAGAGAGATATCCCGAAAAAAGTCATCCTTGCCGACAAACTTTTGACCACATTGTTCAGTTATTTATTTCAAAAGGCAGTGTTAAATCATTGAAAAGAGAACGATCGAAACCTGCTACTGGAGATGATAAACAAGTTTTAGTATTGGCTGCAGTAAATAGTGATTCAACTACAAGTTGTCAAAAAATTGCCCATTTTTCGGATATCTCAAAATCAAGTGTATATCGCATATTACAGTATCACAAATTTCATCCATATCACATTTCATTGTACCAGGAGCTTCATGGTAATGACTTTGATAATCGCCTTGCTTTTTGTCAATGGGCATTACAGCAATTGCGAGGGAATAGAAAATTTTTTCATGACGTTCTTTTTACTGATGAATCTACTTTTACTAATCATGAACAAGTGAATAGGCATTATTGGTGCACCGAAAACACAAAATGGCTTAGGCAAGTTGAACATCAACGTCCATGGAGCGTAAATGTATGGTGTGGTATCCTTGATCGTATTATTATTGGACCATTTTTTATTAATGGCACCTTGACTGGATGAATGTATGCGAAGTCAGTGAGGGTGCGAGTCAAGTGTAAAATTGAGTGTTTGGGAAATTGGAAATTATTATTTCAAATCCTAAATTAAATTCTCATTAAGGGCTACGAATAAAATAATATGGAATCAGAGAAAAACCTATTAAACGTGTGAGATTGTACATACTCTTGTAACGAAATACGGTTTGTTGTACATTGACTTTTAAGGTTAAGTACTCAGTGTTCGGGTTTTAATGAAAATTTATTTATAATCCATGAGCTTGCGAATAAATATCGGATTTTGATTTTGTACAGAATTCGTTATTCGATGCGACTTGATATGTACATTGCTATTAGGATAGTGGTTTCGATTTGAGAACTGTGCAGCAGCTAAATCAGATTATAACCTGAACGGATTAATTATCATCACATAGACATACAAGTTCCAGAAATTATTTACGGAATAAACTGTAAAGTGTTTAATAAATATGATCGTTTATATATAATCAGTAAATGAAATCATATTAAGTGTAGATGACATACAAGTAATCAACGTCTCGCAATCAGATGACATTGAGTCAGAAAATTTGAACATGTAACATACGTATAAGTATGAAATTGAGGAGCCAAATTTTGTGAGCAGGCGAGAATTTTACGCGCGATACAGTGAAATATAACCCTGCCAAACACTAGTTTCACTTGGCGCAGAGACACTTTCACTTGTGTTAGTCTATTAATAACAAGAAAAATTGGAATCCGGAGGGACCTGAAGGAATAGATAGGAAAGGACGAAGGAAAGTACAGGAAAGGATGAGTGAGAATAAAGAGACAAGAGGAAGACCAACAAACGCAGAAAGATTGGGAAAATATAGATCTAATAGCGTAAGCACTCTAGACGAACTCCTGAAAAGAAAAAGAGAGCGAGAGGTACCTGGTGAAACAGGGGAAAAGGACAAGGAAGAAGAAATGGAAGCCATCAGAAAGAGCAGGATCATAGAGAGATCACCGAAGAAGGAGGAAAATATGATGGAGGAATTTATGAAAAGGATGGAAGAGCGGTTGGAGAAAATGATAGAAGAAAGTACGAAGCAAATAATAGAAAGGATGAGAGAAGAATACAAAGAAGAAATGATAAAGTGGGGGGAAGAAATGCGAAAGGAGAGAGAGGAATGGAGAGCCGAAAAGAAAGAACTGGAGGGTAAAATAAGAGAACAGGAAGAAAGAATCACAAAGCTGGAAAGGGTGGAAGAAAAGATGGAGAGAGAGAAGAGAAAACTCAACGTTATCATAAAAGGAACAGAATGGAAGGAAAGAGTAGGAGAAAAAGAAGTAGAAAACTTCTTAGCCAAAGAACTGAAGGTTGATGTGAAAGTCAATAAGGCTATCAGGATAGGTAGAGGGAAAGAAAAAGAAATGATACTGGCAGAACTGAGGAGCTGGGAAGAAAAAAGGGAGGTGATGCAAAGAAAGAAAACACTAAAAACAGGAATATATATAGATGACGACCTGACAAAAGAGGAGAGATTGGTACAAGAGAAGCTCAGAGAGAGGGCGAGAGATGAGAGAATAAAGGGAAGAACAGCGAAAGTAGGATACAGAAGAATGATAATAGGGGAAAAAAAGTTTGTGTGGGACGACAAAAGACAGGACATAATAGAGAAAAGAGGAGGGAGGTGNTATAAGATTAACAATGGTATGAGACATAAGAAAAATACATTTTCTCATGTCGTCTCGTGTGATCAGGAGATGATAAAACATGTTTTTCCGCAAGGAAAAATTTATATACAGGGTATTCCACCTAACTTGACCACCTCAAATATATCGCTTATCTTTTGTGATAAAAAAAATGTCAAGGGGAGAGAATATTCTGTTGGAAGGCGCCAATACGGTGATGGGCCGAATTTTTTTCTCGAGGTCATTTTTTTCGAGATATTAAGGTCATCGTATTTTTTTTAAATGGGACTGCATATTTTCGCTATAACAGTCTTATAGCTTATAAAAAAACGAATCCATCTAGGTGCAATATGTTGACCTTCACGTGACCTTTAACGAGAAAATTATGTTTATAAGGAGAAAAGATAAAGACGAGATTTGTATTATTCAGTGCACAATATTTATTTCAAGAGATTTTCAAAATGTGCACCATTAACTTCAATACACTTTTGGAGACGGCAAATGAATGATTTTTTTACATCATTAAGCACTTCTATGCTAATTGATCTACATTCGTGTAAAATTCTTTCTCGCATATTTTCTGGTGTTGTGGGAGGATCATTATAAACTTTATCTTTTAAGTGTCCCCAGAGGAAAAAATCAAGCGGCGTAAGATCCGGTGATCGAGCTGGCCAACAAATCCTTGCACCTCGTCCTATCCAACGATCGGGAAACATTCTGTTTAATGCATTGCGCGCGATAAGAGCATTGTGAGCTGGACAGCCGTCATGCTGGAACCACATCCTTGATCGATATTGTAATGGAACATCTTCTAACAATGCGGGTAATTCATTGGTTAAAAAATCTGAATATTTTTGTCCATTTAATGTTCCTTCGATAAAGAATGGGCCAATAATTTGATGGTTGAAGATACCGCACCACACATTCACACTCCATGGGCGTTGATTCGGAACTTGCCTCAACCAATTTGGATTTTCCACCGACCAATAATGCTTATTATGCTTATTTATTTGTCCGACATTTGTAAACGATGCCTCGTCAGTGAATAACATGTAATTAAAGAAACGTTGGTTATTCCGCAGTTGCTCGAATGCCCAATTACAAAACTTCCGTCGTCTTTCAAGATCATTATCATCTAGTGCCTGATGTAATGAAACATGGTACGGGTGGAATTTATGCCGCTTTAAAATTCGCCAAACGCCTGTGCGAGACAAGGCAGACTCGTGTGCAATTTGTGAGCAACTAATGTGTGGATTTTTGTGTACCGCAGCCAAAACTGAGATTTCAGCTTCTTCGTTCGTTTTGGTCTTGGACCGATTTCGTTTAGGTGGAACGACACTGCCTGATTCAGTAAATAGTTTCACTATACGGTCGAAATTTCGTCTGGAAGGAACATGACGATCAGGATGTCTTTCTGCATATAACCGTTGGGCATGCATGGAGTTTCTCCCTGCTTCTCCGTAGATTAAAATCATTTCAACTTTTTCTGCTGTAGTGTACATGATGGATAAGCTTATTGTACTGATACCGATGTCGTAGCTTGTTGTGCTGATACTGATTGTAAAGCGAGAATTTTCTGCGAAGATTATCGATTTGATAATAATGCTTGTAAACATACTTCAACCGATGAAAGGACAATAACGCGGTACACTGTTTCAATGAAATTGAAATTCCTTCATTTATTGTCCCCGAACGCGTACTGAAGTTACTGACAAACATTTCATAATTTCCTCGCTAAAGGTCACGTGAAGGTCAACATATTGCACCTAGATGGATTCGTTTTTTTATAAGCTATAAAACTGTTATAGCGAAAATATGCAGTCCAATTTAAAAAAAATTCGATGACCTTGATATCTCGAAAAAAATGACCTCGAGAAAAAAATTCGGCCCATCACCGTATTGGCGCCTTCCAACAGAATATTCTCTCTCCTTGACATTTTTTCTATCACAAAAAATAAGCGATATATTTAAGGTGGTCAAGTTAGGTGGAATACCCGTATAATAATAGTAATATAGCAGGTATATATAGCAGGAGTGGCAAGCAAATGTGATGAGACATGGAAATACCTACTATCGCACGATGTGATAGGAATGGTGGAAATATGGATAGAAGAAAACACCTGGGAAAATATGAGGAAATACCTTCAAAAAGGATACGATTGGTTCTGTATTCCAGCGAAGAAAGAACATAAGAAGGGAAGAGCAAAAGGAGGAATTATAATGGCAGTGAGAAAGGGAATGGGAGAAGTAGAGATGATAAAGGTGGATGATGGAATTTTGAAGCTAAATTGGAAGAGGGACGAAAGGAGATGAAAGATGTACATTGTATATTGTCAAGGAGTTAAGGAAAGGATGGAGAAGATAGAAGACGACATTGAGGAAGAGAGGGAGGACTGTATAGTATTGGTAAGGTACTTCAACGCTCGAACGGGAGAGGAGGGAGGCCCGGTAGAGGAAACTGGGGAAAATGGAGGAAACAGCAGAAGATCGAACGATAAAGAGATAAACGAAGAAGGAAAAATCTTATTGGATAAAATAGCAGAGTTAGGGATGATGATAGAAAATGGATCCAGAGAAGAAAAAGGAGGGTGGACGTATGTCGGAGAAAGAGGATCATCAGGATCATCATCACTATAGAGGAGTAATTGATTATGTGATAACAAATGATAAGGCACATGAAGAGATAGGTAACTTGAAAGAAGGAGACAGAACGGAATCTGATCATTTACCCATAGAATTTACGATAAGAGGGATGAAGGGGAGGAAGGAGACAACCAACGAAGAAAAAGAAAACGAGAGAGAAGTAACAAAGTGCATATGGTCACTGGAGGGGATTGAACACTGTCATGGTAACTACAGAGGATGGAAGAGGACTATGGAAGGGACAGAGGAGGGTTGGAAAGAGATAAAGGAGAAAGTGCATGGAGCAATCTTGAAAGAGAAGAAAAAGATCAGAAGATGAAGTATAGGGGAGAGGAAATGGCATAGCGAAGCATGGAGGGAAAAGAAACGAGAACTCAGGAGAACATTGAGAGAAATGAAGAAAGGCAAAGTGGAGAGAGAGGTGTTTATAAAAGAAAGAAAAGAATACAGAGGATGGTGTAAGGAAGAAAAGGAAAAAAGGGAAGAGGAAGAAGAACTGAAGATAAGAAATATAAAGACCGAGGCGGAGGTGTGGACATATATCAACAAATACAGAAAGGGAAGAACAGGAATAGATGAGAACATAGACTTAAGGGAATGGAAAGATCATTTTATAAACTTACTAGGAGGAAAAGAAGGGAAAACAACGGTGAGACTAAGGGAAGAAGAGGATAGAGAGAGGGAGAACCCAATAACAAAGGATGAAGTCGTAGAACAACTAAAGAAGCTGAAAAAGAATAAAGCACCCGAAAAAGACGGAATAAGGAATGAAGCGTGGAGATTGATGCTGAATGAAATAGGGGAGGAATATATGAGACTGGTGAATGAAGTATGGAGGGGACAAGGAATGCCGGTAGAGTGGAGAAAAGGAGTGATCTGCCCGATATATAAGAAAGGAAAAAGGGAAGAGGTAAAGAACTATAGAGGAGTAACCCTGCTAAATACGGCATATAAAATATATGCTGGAGTGTTAAACGAAAGGTTGATCAAAGAAGTAGACGAGAACTTAGGAGAAAGCCAGATGGGATTTAGGAAAGGAAGAGGCACAACAGATGCAATTTATCTGCTGAATTCAATAATAAATAAAGAATTAGGAAGGAGAGGAGGAAGAGTGTATGCTTTCTTTGCAGACTTAAAGGCAGCGTTCGATAAAATAGACAGAAAGGAACTGGGCCGCATGCTGAAGAAACTGAAGACCAACAGTAAATTAAGAGATAGGATTTTAGAAATCTATGAAGAAACATCCAACAGAGTGAGAAGTAAAGACAAATTAACGGAAGAATTCTGGACAACCGAGGGAGTAAGGCAGGGATGCCCGCTGAGCCCAACATTGTTTAATGTGATGATGGCGGATCTAGAGGAAGAAATGAGAAAGGAAAACGAAGGAGGAGTGGTTATAGGGAAAGAAAAAATTTGGACAATATCATACGCAGATGATATAGTGCTACTAGCAACCGGAGAAGAGGAATTAAGATGTATGCTGAGGAGATTTGGAAAATATATAAAGAAAAAAGGATTAAACTTAAGTGCGGAGAAGTCGAAGGTAGTTGTCTTTGAGAATGGTAGAGGAGCGAGAAGAGAGAGGGAGTGGAGATGGGGACAAGAAAAATTAGAAGAAGTCAAGGAGATATGCTATCTGGGGTATATTTTACAGAAAAGCGGAAGAGCAGACAAACATATAAATGAGAGATTCAGGAGGGCGATGTTGGTAATGAAAAAGACGTGGAGTATAGGAGAAAGAATCTTCAAAGAAAACTTTGAAAGGAGGATTAGAATGTTCGAGGCGCTAGTAGAGAGTGTAGCACTGTACGGGTCGGAAATTTGGGGATGGAAGAAAGAGGAAAAGCTGGAAAGAATAAAGAGAAAATATATTAAATGGATACTCGGGCTGGAGAGGCAAACGGCGAACTATGTAGTAACAGAAGAAACGAAGCAGGGAGAAATAAAAGAAAAAGCACTAATAAGGGCAATGAAATTCGAGGAGAAAAATAGGAGAAATGGAATAAATCTGATAAAAGAATGTATTAGAACAGTGAATAGAGGGAACAGAGTAGGGGAAGATAACAAATGGCTAAAGGATAGAGAACAAACGATAGAGGAATATGACCTAAAGGAAGAAAGACGTTTTAATTCAGAAAACGAAGAGGAAGACTGGAGGAAGGTTTTAGAGAGACAGAAAGAAAAAGTTAAACTGGCAATGAGAAGAGAGAGAGAAGAAAAATTCGCGGCGTCAATATATAATAATGACTACCTAACCTGGAGGACAAATGAAATTCCAATGTATTTGAAGGGGTGGAAGAAAGCGAAAGAGAGAATGATGATTGCAAGGTTCAGGTGCGGAAACGAAATGAAAGGAGGGAAGTACTGGAATAAGGAAGAGGAAAGACTTTGCAGATGCTGTGGAAAGGAGATAGAATTGTTACAACATGTAATATACGAATGCCCAAAAACAAAAGAGAACACAACAGTGGGAGAGTTGATGCGAGAAGATGGGAGTGGGGCAGAGATGATGAGGAGAATCAACGCAGCAAGGAGAAAGAATGAAGGAAACATAGAAGAAGCAACTATTAATTACNGACCTATACTCCGTTCACCGAGAGTCCGGGACTGTGCACAGTTCAGTTTTCGCTTGTTCTGCGCATCTCAATGCTTTACCGTGTATACTGAACCGTGTGGAGGGGGTTCGTTGCGACCCCCACCACCTTCCAAGCTGCGCGGAACGGTCCCACACTCTCGGTGAACAGAGTATATATTTGTATAAGAATGTAAAGAGAGACCCCCCTAAACCGTAAGGTAAGGGGTATTACGAAATAAATGAATGTATGCAAATTTTTTAATTGATGAGCTATCAGAACTATTAGAAGACATCCATTGCTCAAGGGTTATGAATGTGCTTCCAACATGATGCATGTCCGGCTCATAATTCGTTAATAGTACAAGTACTACAACAAAAATTTCCTCAAAGATGGATCAGGCGAGGTTCACATATTCCATGGCCTGCGCGCTCGCCAGATATTACACCGTTAGATTTTTTCCTTGGGGCACGGTGAAAACACAAGTTTACGACGAAATTCCCACGACACCGGAAAACATGATGGAACGTATTAAAATTGCCTGTGCTAATATCAGCAGAGAAATAATAAAAAACACTACCGAATCATTTATTAATCGCTTAATGA
>NW_017179631.1:52451-53092 GCF_001652005.2 Ceratina calcarata
GAGTGTAGTTAAATTGTCGTCAGTACATGGACGCATTCGCCTCTTCACCATAAATATCAAGTTCGAAATTAACGTGTGTGCGGTTTCATTTTCATTAGAAGAAAAAGACAAGTACGATGGTAATAGTTCCGTTGACGAAAAACCAAAAATAAGAAAGTTTACTATTTGACCCAAAGGTCTAAGCAAGCACGAGTCCTTTAATGTTTGCCGAATGCCTCGAATCTCAATCGCTCTTTCTTTTTCACGTTCCTATCCTTTTCTACACTTTGAATACTATTGTAAGGGTGACTCAAGGAGTTCCGAACCCACTTTGTTCGTATACGAGAGTATATGTAGCTCCAAGTCCAAGTAGCAGTGATGCATGGAAAGCATTAGAGATAGATAGATAGATAGCGAGAGAGAAAGAGTGAGAGAAAGAAAGTGTAACATATCTTATGTATGTGTGTGAAACGTGTCCGGAATCCAATGAGTTGTTTATTACGAGGACGTCATAAAGCACATCCTTTTTTTCGAACCTACAATTTGGGCTTGGGGGTTGAACGTTTTCCAGACGTATAGTATAGTCACATTTTCGAAGGCGTTTCGGCAGTATAGTCGTTTTACGAATTCGAATCTACTTACTTGTTTTTTCTATTTAATCT
>NW_017179631.1:54231-54425 GCF_001652005.2 Ceratina calcarata
ATATAATTAAATTAATTTGTAGTATTTGTTATCAGTTATGTATAATAAATATATAAAGATCATAATTGTAGTAAACAGAAGTGATAAAAATGTCTCTGGTGTTTATAAATGTGTTGCAAAGTTTGTAGACTGTCGTAAAAGTTTGGTGCTGTGATCAATTATATGTGAAATATCTTCAGGGTTTTCAACGAAAT
>NW_017179632.1:0-603 GCF_001652005.2 Ceratina calcarata
AATGAGGCAGAGTCGTAAATGGGCCCAATAATGGCCTCAGATGCAAAATGATGAATAAGACTCTTTTTCTCTTGTGCTGCTCCTACGACTTGACTACCCTTTCGACACGTATGAAAGCTGCCTCCAGTTGTACACGCTCTAAGCATAAAACGCACATTTATGCTACAAGAAATTTGAAACTCTCTGTATATAAATAACTATCTACATTTTTGGACATGTAACTCTTCCTAAAGTCACTTTATCAAATAGAATATGACAATTCGTGTAGCTTCATTCACTTACGACAATATCAATAATATATTTCATCAGACAAATTAACTAAACTCAAATGTAAATGATGGTGCATAAGTAATCAATTTTCAATGATGACTTTGCACACACATACTCGCTGCATATCAAAGACTTGATGAAATTTTAAACATATCGATTTGTTTTTTTAATAGGTTTGTAACAACGTTTTGCTGTTTGTATCAATAATTAATATTATGTGATTTAACATTATAGCAAGTTTCATCAGTTTTATATGATTTAATATTATATTATGTGATTTAATATTATAGCAAATTTCTCGATTTCTGTTCATAACTTTTATTCACTGGTTTA
>NW_017179633.1:0-603 GCF_001652005.2 Ceratina calcarata
TACTGAATATTTTTGTAAAAGCTGTACTACAAAAAAATTTAACGCTAGATTTAATATCGTACTCAAGATCAAGAGATTGTAAACTATAACAGCTGTTGTAAATCATTCCATACACCATAAATTTTATTCTTTCATTTCTTATTTATAATTCTATTATCTATAATATGCATTAATAATGACAATATTGCAAGCGAAAAAAATATTGCTGGTGACTACTAACTATAATTTGAAGTGAAGAGCAGTGAAACAGTAATGTGTGTGTGCAAACAGTACGTTAAATCAAAATTAAGTTCTACTAATTACTTATTGAAAGTGTGCATGTTAATTTGAACTTTAAATTGTAGGAACGACTTGAAGAACTGAATTTTAGTTTATCATTATCTCTTTTATTTCAACATTGCTAAATTAAAATGATATCTTATATTGTAACTTAAACAATCGATTATATGCGTAGATTATTTTCTTTATTAATGAAACGTGGAAAGATAAAAACAAGTGAATTGTTGTAATTTCCAATTTGACCTTTATAAAATTACATTGACGACGTTATCAGTAAATAGATGCAAAAAAAAGTACATATCCTTCAATGGATCCTATTCTAAG
>NW_017179634.1:0-603 GCF_001652005.2 Ceratina calcarata
CCGATGACTCATCCCTCTTTGCTTAATACGGCGAAACTATTTTCGAAACTTTCATGTTGCCCCAGGTGAGGAATGAATGGTCGAGACTTCTGGGTTAATTCTAGTTTGTTGGATTCAATGGTCATTCACCAGTGAACGCGGTCAGATATTGTCGGGAGTAGCTGCCCTCAACTAGGTTACGAATTACTGTAAATTGTGGCAAAACGGCGTGATTCGGTCGATCGTGAAATTGATATTGAATTCTAGACTGATCGTTCGCGGAAAAAGAAACATATCGCATTGCGTTAGCCGTGACGTAGGTCCACCACGCTACTCGTTTTCGACTTCGATAGACCCGATTGCCTTGTAGCTCTACATCGCTTAGCCCTGGGGTGTCCTAGAGGCGGAAGTTTCTATCGATATACCATATAGAGTGGTTACTGTTGCCGTGGATTTAGTGTTATAATGGCGCCTACGTCGCTGAAAAAACTCACTGCATTGCAAAATGCGCGGTTAGCCGAGATAGAGCGCATGAGTACGCGTCTGAGGACGAAACCCTCGACCTCACAGAACAGAAACGTCGTCGTTTCGCGTATTGACGCCCTTAAAGGCATCTGGTCAGAA
>NW_017179635.1:0-603 GCF_001652005.2 Ceratina calcarata
AAAAAAAATTGCATCTATTATTATTTGACGAACAGCAATATTACGTATATTCCTAAGAAAGGATAATTTCAGCTTTAAAAAATAAATAGACAGACACCTGCGTATTGCAACTTGTAACTTATTTAGTTCTCTGTGAATAGAAGTACGTACATATACACGCGTTTCAAATATGATGCTTATCCTTTAACGTTCGATTTAGAGTGTTTAATGCGTTTCGGGTTGCAACGCCAAGGCAAATAAATTTCGATGAAGACATTTTTGCTATCCACGGTCTCGGCCTTGGAAAGCTTGTTCCTGAACGTGAACGTGAATCCTATTTGCATTTGGAACGAAATGAATTATTGGAGATAAGTAACTAGTTAGACGCAAGCTTAAACAATTTCTGTCTGCGTTCCGTTGTTCTAAAAACACGCCACTGTTTCTACGATACTGTGCAAACAGTTACTATGCATTTATTGTATTATACTTCATTTGTTACAATTTACGAATTTCAGAAAATGAGATATGAATAACATTTTCTTTGATCATTTAATTATAATACTCTTTTGATAGTTTATTATATATGTTTTATATTTACTCATAAATGGATAAAATCTAGTGGAG
>NW_017179636.1:0-603 GCF_001652005.2 Ceratina calcarata
CTTATTTGTAGCTGATAACTAGAGCTACAATTTTTGTCTGAAATATTTTTCGCTAGCGTCGATAGTTAACGAGTATTTTGGAGAAAACTGTTTTTTCGTTTTTCGTCAATAATTTGTTAACTATCGACGTTAGCAAAAAATGTTTCAAATAAAGTTGTAGCTCCAGTTGTCAGCTACAAATAAGGCCATGTATAATTTTCCCGTAGGTCTAACGGTTTAGGAGTATTTGAGGAAAATTAGTGAATGGTCGGATTTTATCAATAACCATAAAATGCCAATTAATCACGTTTAACTTGTTAAATATTGGAGTTAGAAGAAAAATGCATAGAACCTTTCTTGTAGAGGACATCAGTACCCACAATTTTCATTTGAAGCATTTTTCGATATTTTGAGAAAAAAACGTCACTTTGATAGTCAGAAAAAACGGTGATAAACTCTTGAAAAAAGGTCATATCGAATTGCCAGTATTTTATGAACAAATTTCTACAAAAATAATCATCATTAATGGACTTTAAAGAAGCTGTTGATTAAAGTATAGTAAAAAAATTACAAACTCATGGATAAGAGGAGTTTTATCCTATTTCTATTTTTACAATATTTTTT
>NW_017179637.1:0-603 GCF_001652005.2 Ceratina calcarata
CACGAACATACATAATCTTGATCGATTAAAAAATTTGATAGGTCCAAAATTAAAAGAAATCTCTCCAAGCAAATAAGTCACCTTCGTTGATATTAAAATAATTACCGATGTACGAGAATGTATAAGCGTAAGTATAAGCGGAAAAATGAATGTATAAAAAGAAAATGACTGACACGTTCCAGCGATCGTTTGTGGGACGCGTCAGCGTTTTACAAAAATTCGCCACGCGCGAGAAAAGCCGACAAGGAAAAAGCACATTTGTCGCCGTTTCCTTCCCATTTTCTCAATCATAGGGGAAGCACACGGCTGTACAGTCAACGGCAGAGGTCCGACTTCGTTTACAAAAACGAAAGTCGATTAATTACGTCTAATATTTTATATATATATATGTATATATATATAATATGTATAACTGCTTCCACTTCGCGACCCGCGAAGTCGTTTTGGTAAAAATCCTTTGGGTCGGCTGGAACAGCCACTGGTCTCGCGATACTTCTTTTCTTTCTTTCTTTCTTTCCGATCAACGTTTTTGGCTGTGGGGAAGAAGACACGCATTGCTGATTACTTCTTTCTTTTATTATTCTCCCTACACTGTTCAGATGG
>NW_017179638.1:0-603 GCF_001652005.2 Ceratina calcarata
ATTCTTGCCTGATTTGAAATTATGTTTCAAACTCTGATCTCTAAAACCCGAGCACGAACTTTTACACTGACTTGATTTTTTAATTCGTACAATAAATATTTCATTATGCAATCTAATAATGATAGTTATTTGAAAACTTTAAATTCTTCTATTTCAGTTGTTCCGGAGAAGCAGCCGGAATCGCCGAAAGCCAAAGCAGAGACCAAAGTGACTCCGGTGATCACGATCATACCGAACACGCCGGAGAGCCCGGGCACACCGACGCAGGTAACCCTGGCAAAGGCTCCGACGCCGTGGCTACAAAACAAGAACAAACCGCAAGAGGAATTGCCCGAATGGGCGAAACGTACGAGCAAGAGTCCATCGTCGTCGCCTGATAGTCCAACGTCACCGCCGATTCAGCAAATGCAGCCGCAATGGCAACAAGCTCAGCAGAAACAGCAGCCTATTCAGCAGAGGCCTCAATCCATGCCGCAGCAACAGAGACAAGACCAACAACCGCAGTTCAATCAAAAACGCCCGCAAACTCAAACGCAGGAACGCGTAATACCGATTCGCGTAAGACTTTTGCATAATAATTTAATATTTAATATAAAGCAGGTA
>NW_017179639.1:0-602 GCF_001652005.2 Ceratina calcarata
GAATCCAGAATTGATCGTAAATCGGTAATCCTCTTCTTTGACTTGTGATTCCTCTATTTCAGTAGCTTAATTTTGTATTGATAATTTCTTTTTATGCTTTCTGCATATCTCCGTAATGCTACGTTCGTTGGAGATAGGTGCAATCTCTCCGGCGACACACTCCATCCCTCGACGGCACGACGACCTTTATCCCTTTTTCCATGGATGTCTGTAACAATAGTCACGCAGTGCAATTATTATACGGTAATTTCATCGTACAATTTCCGTACATATGTCAAATGCACTGCAGATACTTACAGTTGAATTATTTGTTGGGGATTCAACCTTTGCCTTCTTTTCTGAAGACCCAGCATCACAAGTATTATATAAATCTTCGTCATGTATCTAGGATGTGATATCAATTTCTTGCACACGTTCCTCTTTAACTTCTACCTGAAATATAAAAAACGTTAGCCGCTATTCATCCGCAGGAAGTCTGAAACAATCACATAACAAAAATCATTTTTCTGTGCGCGAAACTTGATGTATGGAAAATGTAATTCTCTTCAATAACGTATACATTCTTGACATATACGTACTTGTGAAATGTAATTTTCTGCGTT
>NW_017179640.1:0-602 GCF_001652005.2 Ceratina calcarata
GAATTAAGTGATAGATTGCAAAGGTATAATTAATCCGAGTAACGAGGGTAATGAGTGAAATTTAGAGGAGTTGCGCGTGTATTAAACAGTGTTCACCGACACGAATAGCCGTTAGAGGCGGTTAAACGCATACACTCGGTTTAAATTTAATTTTAATTTAATACTAATTAGTGTATTATACATCGAGAGGCTCCAAGTTCACTCTTTGAGAGTGCTTCAACACAAATTGCACGAAAATTGACACGTAAGAGAGCGAATAATTTCTCACTCGTCGAGTTCGCTTCGCGTCTTTCACGCTCTGGCACTGTTATACGCAAATTCGATAGAAGTGGAAATGAAACTTGAGCATTCCCCATGCACTCGCAATTTCTACAAAAACGTTATATTGCATATTGTTTGTTGTCGAAACGAATACGTTCCCTGAAAACGCGCATATAAAATTATTACATGCATTTTAATTTCCACCACACGCGCATCTGCCTATGTTCGATCTTACTATGTTCGATCTTATTAAACGCGAAACAAGAGGTAGTCCACTAAATTCTATCAGATTTCATTTATAAATGATTTGTTATTTTTTCAATTAGTAATCTGAACCATAG
>NW_017179641.1:0-963 GCF_001652005.2 Ceratina calcarata
TTATAATAAACTATAGACAGGGTATAAAAATTACAAATAGATTCAAGAAATAAATATTATTTAAATCTTGAATACCTCTCACTTATCCTAACATATTTGAAATCTTGATTTAATTGTATTTTATGAGCTGAAAAATTATCACAATATTCTCTTTCATTCACTCCTGAATTTAAACTGCATTAAATTCACAAGTTAATTCGTCTGAAACACGAATTATAAATTGCTGAACTCGCTGTAGCTACGAACGAGGATTTTTAACTCCTGCAAACCAGCTGATGGAAGATATCGCTACGTCACGCAGATTAATCTCGTTCCGTTCCGTGGCGGTTTCGGTACATTAGCGACAACATTGCACTTCACAGTCCATAAACTTCAACAGATAATTAGACGAAAGTCACCGTGTACTTTTTCAGACGAGATTCAACCACTATGTACGTACCTATGTAGTTTTAGTTAAACGTAGAACGTGCGTGGCTGTTATTACAGCCTCGTGGCGCAAATGGATGCACGTTACAATTGGATTTTTTAGTCAGAAATAAAATACAAACTACTCATTTTTCTGGCAATTAACATAACTTCCTAATTAGAATTTAGAAACTATTCGTCTCATAAAAAAAATTCAGTCCCACTGAACTTAACTAAAGCTTTTGCAGTTCTCTCATGCTTTAAAACGTGAAAACAGGTAAAATTGTCGCGCAGTGTTGGCTGAGAATTGAATACTTTTACAAGGAGTTGTTAGTTTTGATAGCCAACGCAGCGTTCAACTGTGAGATTCAAGAGAGAAACGTAATATTTAAAATATCGCAAGAAAGTTCATGACCTAATTGCCAATTCAGTTAAATTACCGTAAAAAGGAACGCGTTTCGAAATTCTCGTTCAATTTTAAAACCAGCAAGAAATTATTTTAACACTAGATTGCCCAAGGAAGTAATTTTGACTGGTTTTGGGCAAATGTACAAATAA
>NW_017179641.1:1633-2937 GCF_001652005.2 Ceratina calcarata
CCTAATTATTTTCCTGCAATATTGAAACAGTATTCCTTGGAAATATTCACAGAGATATTCAATGCTTTGTTATTCCACTTGAGACAAAACAGGGCGATGCCGCATTAATCGTTCCGCTGGTTCCCACAACTCTTATCCACAGAAGTGGGAATAAAAAAATCGTACTTGGACCGTAAGAACCACTTCACATTTAGAAGAGTACAGTTACAAGAACAACACTGTTTATGTATAATTTCAATATCGCAAATGGCAATGATTTCCCTTTGCGAAAGAAATTAAAACTGTGATTAAAAGCGTCCCTTAGGTCCGAGCTTAGACGGAACGTTTGCAATTCCGTTTTAATTAAGGATTAGCCCAGGGAAAACGAGTGTCTTTTAAAGAGAGGACAATTTCGCTGGCTCACATCAAAGGATCTGAGGAGCTTGATACTCGCGATCAAAGTAGCCGGTCTTTCATTTGCTGTTGTTCGTCCTGTTTACAAATAAATAGGAGAACCGTTCAAAGCCTTTTCACGAATCGCCACGTCTCTCGATTAAAGGGATCGCGTGACGTCAGAGCCGTAAGAGGTGAGACTTGATCTATGTAATCCAGAAACCAGATACATAGTAGTAGAAGATATTATTTCCCGAAGGCTTTTTGCTCGTCAAAGAAGCAAAATAAAACTCTCGCGGCAATCCGGATCGCGATACTGGGCCACGGGTTTCAGGACTAAGAAGTTACATTCACGTAACAAGTAAAAAATTTTATATAAGCCAAATAGAAGAACGACCTAGGAGAATAAAATTCGAATTTATCTACATCTCCTAAGAGACAGACATTCAGAAATACGTCTGAGTAAAAAGTTCTACTTAGCCAGAGAGAAGAATGAGATAAAATTCAAGCATATCTACATCTCCTAAGAGAATGATACTCAGAAATGCGTTTGAGAAAAAAATTCTACTTAGCCAAATGGTAGAGAGATAAATTCGATCGTATCTATGTCTCCTAAGAGACAGATTGCACTGAGTGCTTGTAATTAGCTGAGATCCGACAGCCATTTACGATAATTAATAAATCCATACGAGTTTCATGTCAGACTGTATGCTCGATTCCTTTGGTGAATGGTTTTTATTTCAGAATGAACGACGTGCAATTCATCCACTTAAATCAATTGCAATAATTAATAACTTGGATAGTAAAGAAAGTAGAGTGATTCGTCGCAGAATTCTGAAATAATACGTATTTTAGTGGCAATCTCGACAAATGTTCTTTATACAGCAATCTTTCATATTCAAGAAATATGTGTACTCTTGTATATTAACAAT
>NW_017179641.1:3692-5043 GCF_001652005.2 Ceratina calcarata
CTACTATTATTATGGTCGAAATAAAATTCACCAACTGCTGCTATTATTATAGAACAGAGGAAGTATTTCTTTTCGACTGATTTTATTTAAAACACGTTATTTCGACTGATAAAAGTTCTGTTTCGCCTGAAAATTTCAAACGAAATAATATCGTAATTTAAAAGCTGTGCAAGCCTGTTCTTCATTAAAAATTCTCTTTTCTCCCTTACAAATCTGTCGGCCTTTTCCAATTTCATGTTGTTCCGTCAGAGGAATCGTGATTTTCGTCTCGTTGTCCAGCCGCTGCTCGGTGACACGGACAAACGAACGAAATAACGAGCATAGTCCGACGACCGTCAGAAATATTTTCCCAAAAAGGGAATGCAAATGTCTCTGGTGCGTGCATCCCGGAACGGTTTCTGCGATACATGCATCCTACCAACGGTATGCTGGAAATCTTGCGGAATTAACGCAACTGTGACGAGCTTCCATTAACGTTCCCGACCGCCGCGCGTTTCTCTTCGATGAATGAGCTTTCTCGCGGTCGTCCAAGCGAGGTCAAAAGATCGTCATATCGCATTTAATCGTCGCAAACATCTGGTTAACATTCGTTCCTGTCATCCAAAACTTGCGAATATTGGTAGTTATCACCTAAACACTGTTAGTTATAAATTTTATTCGTGATAATCAAGAAACTTTCAACAAAATTAATTAACCACCTGATAGATATTTTTGCAAAGTTTCAGTGCAATTTAGCACATAGTTTCTGAGTTATGGTTAATCAAAGTTGACTACTTTTCGATTATGTATAACGTAATATATAACAATCAATACATAACACATAACATACAATTGTAAAATAGATACATTGTTCAATAATTTCAGAGTAATTTATGTACTTACATTCGTTGTCATCACCGGATGGACTTCTTTGAACGAACACGATGTGAAACACAAGAACTGATACGAAATAAACGAAAATATTATTGTAGAAATAACGCTACGCGACTTTCATAACCTCCTCCAAGCGCCGCGATCATACGCGTTACATTCCCGCGTTTTAATTCGCGTTCTTAAATTAAATACTCTAATATTCATCAACTTCAAACAATTCTAATACGCGAACGACTAACATTTGACACTTCTTCTCACAACAACTTTCTTAAAACAATAAAAACAACGCAATAATCTCGAGAGCACAATGAACAAAAGACGCGGCACAATGTACAATGTACAACACGAATGGTGTTCATCAATGCACACGAATTGTCATCGATCGTGTGTATCGATGGACACAATCGAAATCGTTGGGGTAGGCCACCCGCATGGCGCTCATTACGAATTTACCTGCGAGGCACGTGTACAAAACTTT
>NW_017179641.1:6179-7337 GCF_001652005.2 Ceratina calcarata
GCAATCTAGTGTTAATATAATATTTAATATAATGTAATAATATTTAGTATAGTAGACCTAATAAATATTATCCTTAACGTTCCTCTGATTTTCAAAAGAGAAAATTTCTCCGAATGAAAACCATGGAATAAATGAAAGCCTGAGCTTCTTCATTTTCATCTATCGTTAAGACCTGCACTATTTTTTCTGTTTTCCGTGTATCCATGCCTGAGAGCGCGCGGCTTTCATTTCCTATTTTTTACCGTACGAAAACTATCGCTCCGGGTACTGCGCGGCTAATGGGAAAAAAGCTTGAAGAAGTTCTCGTTACCGTTCGAGATGAGATCGATACGGCTTTCGCCGGCGTACCGATGAATCAAACTAACTGCGAGGAGAGGAACTTTATCGCTGGGCTTCTGGCTCGCCTTCGAGGAATATCTGAGAATTTCATTAAATGCCCCGCGTAATAGAACTGGGAATACCTTACTTATTCCCGGTGCCACTTCCCATCGATTCCTCGACGCATTTCCAATGCGTCTTCCCCGACGGGCGCGTTTCTGCGTTGAAATATCTGCCGCCATTGGCGGGACGCTAATTTAAAAATGTCCACAGAGCCGTCTCGCAATCTTTCGAATAATATTCGAACCACTCCCGAGCGTAACGCTATTACCGCGGCGCAGCCATAGTCCGTTCGCAAATTCAATTACTTGTATCACGCAAAAATTGAAACAGACCGCAGTTAAATTGTTTATATAACTTTTGATTCTCAAAGGGATTTCAATATTCCATCACTGGTTAAATAAAAAAAAAAATAATAATTCTATCTCGAATAAAAAAATACGGAATTGATTGATTGAAATAAAAATATATATAATATACTATACGTATAGTTGCAATGCGGGGCAAACTATGAAATATTCTCCAATCGACGTACACAGGCACGTATAACGGGCACGTGCGATATTTAAAGCGAGATGCTCGATAACCAGACGATCCTTTCATCGCAGCTTCAGACACGACTCGCGCTTAAAGCTGCAAATAAATGCTCGATACCTTTTATCAGGCACGCTTCCATGTACCGTTTCAGATTCTCACGCGATCCGGACGTAACACCGTGAAATTATTTCTAGGAGGAAACTTTGTCTTAAAGAGGAACAACTGGTCCAGTCATTTTCAAAT
>NW_017179641.1:8392-9663 GCF_001652005.2 Ceratina calcarata
TGATGATAAATGAATGAAATTATAACAATTATAGATATAATATAAGAACTCAAGAAGCACTTAGACGTTAATCCATCAATTAATCTCGCGGTTTAATTACGATAATAGCACAGCGAGGAGTACTGATTCTAATTACGTTCGAAGTTCCACGTTCGATTCTACAGTTAATTGCCATCTGATTTTCCGCGCAGCAAGAAGGGATCTCATCAAAGGGAAACACTGAAATTGCTATAGCAACGAATTACGAGGTTCACTAATGGCGTCGCAGGGATATCGCGAACGAGAAGACAGGCAGATAAAGCGGTCAGCTAAAGTTTCACCAGAGCGAAGGTCTGTCGTTATCTGAGCGGCAATAATCTCGCGACGAGTTCATCCGTTAGCGAACGGATAATAATGGAAGCCGGGGACCAAGGAGGAGAAATCCGAGACGAGTCGTCCGCCGGAAGCGACGATTCGCTACCGGGAGACGAACGAACGAACGAGAAGTGGCGAAGATAAAGGAATGCGGGGAACGCGTGGAACTCGTCCTCGTAACGGAGTTCTCGAGTACACGAGGCGGGGGGGCGGAGGAAAGGGGGCGTTCAAGGTACCTCGTACGTTTATGTACCTTAAAATACGTCGCCTCGCTCTAGCAATTAGCACGAGGCACGCAAATAACCCTTTACCGTGCCCCAAGCACCGCGCCTCCACGGGAGTAGAACGCAAAGTTCAAGGGCACGTGATGATGCATACGTGGGTATAGCTGCGATCCGTCGGTGTGTTCGAAACGGAAGCAAACGAGATAATCGACGCCACTCGGGCAAACAAGTACAGAACTGTGAAACGCGTTAACGTACCGACGCTGATAACGAAATCTGATAGCGATCGCTACCTTGGATTTATTCGGCGGCAGTCCATAGGTCAAAAGTTAACCGACGGATGTTCCGGAAGATCGTTGATTAAACTCGACCGTGTAACAGTAGACGGTTAAAGTAACAAGAGTCCGGATCGGAGAATAATCCGTAAGATAAAAGATAAGAATTAAATGAAAACGCAGGAGCATTTCGGTAATCCGAAAATCTGCTCTTTTATTAAATATATCAAAGCCCAGCTAATGCATAATAATCACGCCCACGCGATCTCCCTAAAATAAAATGGTTAAGTCGCAAAATTCTCTACGATCAAGCGGAATAATTAGCTTGAACTTTGTGTAGGTTGGTGGAGGGTTAAAAAAAGAAAATCGGTACGACGACGGATTGCGCCGACTCTGATTAATAAATTAAGCTACGAGC
>NW_017179642.1:0-602 GCF_001652005.2 Ceratina calcarata
ATATCTCCTGCCCTCCCGAGAATATATCCAAACTTGTAAGTCCCAAAATAAGAGATTCATATGTAACCCTTCACTCCCAATCCTTAATTCAAAATCAACTCCCCCATGTGAAATTAGAATTCTGACAAACCCTGGAACAATAAATTGGAAAGCCTGCAATTTGAAGATAGCACCAAACACCCCGGTCTCAGTCAGACATCTCGAGGCCACGAATTCCTGGATCTATTCTGTGAATGCGACAACATCACTGCGAATAACCTGTAACAAAAAATCCGCAAGATTCGAACAGATTCGAGGAGCGGGCATTGTACAAATCAGTGGAGGCTGCGAGGCAAAATTCGGCAATGTAAAATTATTAACGCAAGAAACAATAACGGCGACACGGGAACAATCCGTCAGCCCATCGATCAGGTTAAACACATCCAGTATCTTCCTAGAATTAATATCACATCACATCACGTCCAAAGAATTAAGGAACATCAGGAAAAGACCGAGATAGCAGGAGCAGAATATTCAGATTCCAACCTACTGGCCTTGGAAGATATTGAGAGACAAGCCAAGGAACTAGCAGCTCAGGAACAGAATGAAACCATACGACAATA
>NW_017179643.1:0-602 GCF_001652005.2 Ceratina calcarata
CTTCTGCCGACTGGCTGACTCGCGAATATGTCTTTGTCAATGGTAATGACAGTCAGCATAGATCGTGAGAGTGTTTCATTGCGAACATTGCCTCGAACAGCGACAGTGATAATACTATCGACAGCGACAGTTTTAATAATGGTACACGGCCACGTTTCTGACCATACAAACTATTCAATCTAACGTTAGAGGATCTGATAATGGTGATAGCGACAGTAATAATAATGTCAGTAACGGCGGTGACAATCATGACGACGGTAAATTTCTTTGAGGAAGAAAAGGAACAAGCTAACAAAGCAGACACGTGTGGCGGCAAGTTCCAGCGGTTCGCGAGGATGTCTCCGATCGCTTTTTATATATGTGAGGCAGGTACGCGTCCTGCTCGAGGCTCGGACCTTTCTAAGGGTATACCTATACTATACTAGATCTATCACGTTCGAAGCGCTCGCCTGGTCTCCGAGTCTGCCGGGGGTCATCCGTGGCGAGTCGTTCGTCGTCCGTGTTGTTGTTTTTTTTTTTTTTGTAGGCATACTCCTAGGTTGTACCTCTCCGTCCTTGTCTCAGCCGCTCGATCCGTCCTTTTCCCATTTCCCTCCGGTCCT